>NC_056573.1:27517391-27522391 GCF_018340385.1 Cyprinus carpio | reverse complement strand
GTTATTTCGCCTATGTTTCCCAGAATGCCCTGCTCTGATGCTCTGTGTCTGCTCTCTCTCAGTTGTTCTCGTATTTCTGGGTGTCGGGTCCGGCGTCGGTCAACGGCACCAGAGAGCCGTTCTGCGAGTTGACCCCGAGCCGTGTCTCTCCCAAAGCCGTCTCTCCTGCCTTCGAGCTTCTGGAGTACGGCTCTCGAAATTATTCCACATGGACCGAGTCCCGCTGGAAGAGCATCCGAGCGCGCATCTTTCTGGTGGCCAGCAGAGAACTGGAGGTAATGCAGCCGGCGCTCGTAGAGTTAACTTTAACTAAACAAAAAAACATTTCCATTTCTTAAAATAAAATACTGAAACTAATATAACAAACTTTAACTAGTCAAAGCAGCTAAAACTGAAATAATGTTTATAAAATAAATAATAAAAATGACAGAAACACTCAACAAAAATGACTAAAACTTTAAAAATTTAAATTAAAATTTATACAGTATATTAATAAAAAATTTAATAGTATCAATGATGTTAAAATGAGTCACAGTCACTTTGAACTTTACAGAAATCAGATTTATTTTGATCTATAATAATGCATGTCTGTCATATTTCACACCAAAAAGACAAAATAAATTGTATACAGCATTTTTTTTTTTTTTGCATATTTGACACTGATTATGCTAATTTAATTTTTTTTTTAATCCATAATATTCTCAATAGAGTAAATATAGTAAGTAATGTTTTGGATTACAGTATTGAGAAGCTGGGGTTTGTGCTTTGTTTAATTGTCAGCTAAATTATGAACATTTTAATGAACCTAAAATATGTTATTTTCTTATTTTTTTTCCTGCTTTGGTTCTGAGGTGAAATGTGACCTGGTGATTTATTTCCTCTCTCTGTGTTTGTGTCTGGTAGATGTTAACACTGGGGGTGGGCGTGGCCGTGCTGCTGCTCTCTCTATTGGTTACGTACTTCATCAGCTCGAAGGCGGAGCTTCTGTTTAGCTCCGCCCGTGAAACGCCCACGACGACCTACTGAACAAATCCAGAGTCCAGAATCTCCAGCGGCTCATTCATGCATTTCCCTAACACAGAAACACACTTCAGTTCACGACTAACTTATTCAGACCTGGCTGGACTCTTGTTGGTTTTGTCACACTGGTTTTAGCTGGGCTGGTCTGAACTGGTCTTGAAAGTTGTTCATATTTTTTTTTTTTTTTTTTTTTTTTTATAATTCCAGATGTTTTTTCTGATCATGACATGGATGGGCACAAAACTAAAAGCTGATTTTAAGTGTTTGAGATGAGAATAAGTGTGTGTGTGTGTGTGTGTGTGTGTGTGTGTGTGTGTGTGTGTGTGTGTGTGTGTGTGTGTGTGTGTGTGTGTGTGTGTGTGTGTGAACAAGTATAAATGCAGTGAGAACGTGCGATAGCTTACTGAGTTTAATTAAACCTTCATCTGGATGTGGATCTTTGATTTAGGAATGTAAAACTGTCTGCTGGATTCGTTGAGGAGCGCAGACACATGATAAACTTACTGATGAACACAGACTGTCCTCGATGAATCGCTCATCATGTTTCCACTCGAGAGAGACGTGGAGCTTCATTAACTGCGTTTGTCTGTTGAACAATGATGTCAATGTTTTTCTCTGTGAAACTGATGCCTTGAGAACCTGAATAAAACATGACTTTCTTTTCCAGAGTTTCATTAGCTTTGTCTGCTTAAACTGTGAAGTTATGATTATCGAAAATAAACTTTATGCTCATCAATTTCAAATGCATTCAGAAAGAGTGTGAAGAAAAATGCAGCATTCAGGTAAAGCTGTCTTGTGAAAAAATGTTATTTTAAAATGTTTCACTTATGTTATATTACATTATATTATTATATTTCTCAAAACCAAAAGAACAAATTTACAATTTAATATTTTATTAAATAATTTAATATAAAATAATATAATTGTAAAAAATTTTTAGTAATATTTTAAAATATTAATAATTCAATATTTATGGTGAATTTAGGTTAACAGTCATTTCAATGATAAAAAATGTCCCAATTTACCTGATTTCACCCCTTTATTATATAAATGTTTTTTAAAATTATGTTATATAAACATAAATGTGATATATGGATTTAATATGTGCATTTAAAATTTAAATATTTTAAAAGTAATTTCATTATTGTTTTGTAAAACCTTAATTCTCATTACTGAATGAATCTTACTATAAGAAATCATAAATTTTTTTTTTTTTTTTTTTTTTTTTTTTTTTTGGACTATGACCAGGACATTTCCTGATAGTTTTGGGAAGTTCACTCATAAATTTTTTCATCTGTTGACTTGAGGTTCGTCTTATGAACAGTGAAGTTGATAAATAATTCATATAGTTATATTCAATATGAATGAACATTAACAGTATGGTTTGATCTTCTTCATGACTTTGGTTCAATGTGTAGTGCTTATGCTTTATTTTCATTTAGCAGAGACACCAGCAGAGGGAAGTGTGAACTTGCCTTAATCCTGAATCACACACAAGACTACTTCTCATTAGCTGCTGCATTCACTACAGTAATATGAATGATCCTATAGATTGTGTTTATGTGATTTATTCATCAGTATCAGTGAGATACTGTAAATACTTAAATTGTGGGTAATTACTGGTGTTAATTTGCTAAGTGCTCAGATGTGTGATTTTCACCAGACAGCTGATGAAGTGAGCAGAACATCTCAGAGACTTGAGGATGAACTTAAACATTCTTCCAACCCCGTATCAACACCCTGACAACCACCCACACCCTAGCAACCTCATGGCAACCACCCAGAACACTAGCAACATCACAGCAACTCCCTGACAACCATCCATATTCTAGCAATCTCATAGCAACCACCTAGAACTCTAACAACCCCACAGTACCTCATTGATAACCACCCCTATCCTAACAACCTCAAAGCAACACCCTGACAACCACCCACACCCTAGCAACCTCATAGCAACCACCTAGAACTCTCTAGCGACATCATAGCAACACCCTGATAACCACCCACACCCTAGCAACCTCATAGCAACCCCCAGAACTCTCTAGCAACCCCACAGTACCTCATTGACAACCACCCACATCATAGCAACCTCATAGCAACCACCTAAAACACTCTAGCGACATCATAGCAACACCCTGATAACCACCCACACCCTAGCAACCTCATAGCAACCCCCAGAACTCTCTAGCAACCCCACAGTAACTCACTGACAACCACCCACATCATAGCAACCTCATAGCAACCACCCAGAACACTAGCAACATCATAGCAACTCCCTGACATCCACCCATATTCTAGCAATCTCATAGCAACCACCTAGAACTCTATAACAACCCCACAGTACCTCATTGACAACCACCCATATCCTAACAACCTCATAACAACCACTTAGAACACTCCAACAAACACATATTAGCTACCTGACAACCCCCCACATCCTAGCAACCTCACACCAGCCTACCTCACTAACAAACATAGCAACCATCTAGGACACTCTAGCACATTTATAGCAACTCCCTGACAACCACATACATTCTAGCAATCTCAAAGCAACCTCCTGATGACCGCCTACGTCCTAGCATCCTCATAATAACCACCCAGAACAGTATAGCAACTTTACAGCAACACCTTGACAACCACCCACAACACACTAGCAACCTCAAACAACCAAAACAACCCATAACACCCACATAAAAACCCCCACAAAAACACACACAAAACAAAAACACCGACAAAAACACACACACCATAAAAATCATAACAACAACCACCCAGAACACTCTAGCAATGACATAGCAACCACCCAGAGCATCCTAGCAACCTCATAGCAACCACCCAGAGCATCCTAGCAGCCTCATAGCAACCCCCTGACAACCACCCACATCCTAGCAACCTCATAGCAACTCTCTGACATCCACCCAAATCCTAGCAACTTCATAGCAACCACCCAGAACACTCTAGCAACGTAATAGCAACCACCCAGAGCATCCTAGCAACCTCATAGCAACCACCCAGAGCATCCTAACAACCTCATAGCAACCACCCAGAACATCCTAGCAGCCCCATAGCAACCCCCTGACAACCACCTACATAACAGCAACACCGTGACAACCACCCACATCCTAGCAATTTCATAGCAACCACCCAGAACACTCTAGCAACGTAATAGCAACCACCCAGAGCATCCTAGCAGCCTCATAGCAACTCCCTGAACAATCTCGCAACCCCATAGCAACTTCCGGACAACCACCCACATCCTAGCAACCTTGTAGAAACCATACAGAACACCCCAGCAACCCCATAGCAACTCCCTGACAACCACCCACAAGCTAGCAACCTCATAGCAACACCCTGACAACCAGCCACTTCATAACAACCACCCAGAACACCCTAGCAACATATATTTTTGTGGCCTGTTTGTTGCAAAAATGTATGTTTTTCCTTTTTGACAGAAAATAAGAAGTCTTTTTTTTCTGGAAAAAAATATTAGCCAATAATAATCTAGTTTTGAATTACGCATATTTTTCTGAGCACACTGGCAGGTATTCTTCTAATTTTTAGCATAAACTCACTTCATTTTGGTCAATTTTAAATGTAATTTTAATTTTGCTTCTGTAGTTCTTTATAGCTGATTAAAGAATGTTCAGATATAGTTCAGACAAAAATACTGAGGATGAAAATCACTGTAGATTGGAAACATTAGATGTCATCTGTGATGGAAATAAGCAGCTCTTTTCCAGTCATTTGTCTGAAATGCTCCTCACTTCTCTGAGAAACAGGAAGGACTCGTGCTCTGGTTTCAGTGTTCATGAGAAGTAAAAAAAGAGTAAAAAAAGGACGCTGGTGTGAAATTGCATGTATGTCAGTGTATGTGCGTGTGTGTATTTCGGACACTTTGTCTCAACCCACAGCTTCCTGTTAAATGACTCTGTCACTGCCATGGTTCACTCTTCCTCTTTGTGCATTTCAGCTCGACTCTC
>NC_056573.1:27488444-27500944 GCF_018340385.1 Cyprinus carpio | reverse complement strand
AAATATATATAATAGTACATAAATAATAATAAAATAGCACTTGAAATTTATTAACTTGAATTTAAATAAACGTTAACTGAAATAAGTTGACATTTAACATTTTTTTGTTTTTTATTTTATTTTATTTCAGCTAGTTGCCAAGACAACATTTTCTCATTTTCATTAAGTATAAATAGATGTAAAATATGGATCTAAAATAACTAAAAGTGAAACTGAAAAAAAAAAACAAAATATATAAACTATATAGGTTAATAAAAATGACAAAAAACACACTACAAAAGTATGCTACTAAAACTGTAAAATTATGTTGAAAATGTAAAAATAAAACTAATTCAAAATATTTGTTAAATAAAAAAACAATAAAAAAAATGCATTGCAAAGTGTTTATTAAATATTAATAACTATAATAGTATCTCAATGATACTAAAATAACACTGGTGTGTTTTGGTGATTCATCCACCCAGCACAAACAGACACAATCATCAATTCCCCCCCAGCAGTTTTGTTAAATAGAAACTGTCTCGCACGCATTGTGTTCGGACGGGCGTCTGTCACCTAGAGACGTGTGTCATGACGAATATTCTCAATGGTGCATTGTGTTCATTGGCTCTTTTATCTGAAGCGACTCATACCTGCCATCTGTGTTGAATTGCATTGCTTTAATTAACCCAAAAAACTAAATATTCTGTCATTATCTACTCACTCGCAAATCAGCTCAAACCTGTATGCCTTTCTTCTGTGAAACACAGAGGAGCTTGTGATGCTCTTTTGCATACAATGGCAGTGAATAAGGACTGGGATTGCTCCGAGAAGCAGCATAAAATACCATAACAGTAGCTGATATAACTTTTGAAGTCATGTGAGTATTTGTGTGAATAACAGACCCAAATTTACTGTGAAACTTGAGCTGTGGCCACCAGGGAATGGAAAAGAGCAAAAGAAATGATCAGAATGTAACTTTTATATCCTGATAACTTCTTTTGCGGTTGAAACAGTGTTATTTCTAGTATTATCTGAGATACTATTATAGTAGGCTATAGAGACTATAGTTTTTGTTTTTATATATTTTAATTGTAAAGTTTAAAGTAATGTTTTTGTGTTTTTGTCATTTTTATTAGTTGTTTTATAAAAATGTCTATATGGTTTTTATTCGTTTTTATTTTCGTTTTAGTTATTCTAGTACATCAAGTTAAACTATATGAAAATTAAAAATAAAGTTATATATATAGTATATATAAAGTTTTTTGTGAATTTTTTTTTTATAAATTGTTTTAATTTTAAAGTTTTAATAATTTAGTTTTTGACCTTTTTATTAGTTTGTATTCTTTTCAAATGTCTATATAGTTTTTATTGATTTTTCACTTTAAGTTTCAGTTATGTAGTTAAACAAAATGAAAAATGAGAAAAAAATTGACATAAAACATTAAAAATTAAAATTATTTTAATTTAAAAAAAAAATCAGTTTACATTTACCTGTAATTTATTTCAAGTGATGAAGGTTTTTTTTTGTATGATATTACTTAGTTTTAGTCAAATTAATCACCCTGGTTTGGAAAAACGACAGCAAAAAGTCTTCCTGCATCTTCTGGTGATTCTAAGTGTCTTTGAAACAAGACTTCTGATGAAACGATAAGAGCTCAAGAGAATCTATTTGGTTTCAGTGGATTCACATTACATTGACATTTACTAAACGCAATGTGATATCACAAATACTGAAGTTTGCATGTGATTTCCAGATAGGACGTTCAAAGAAGGACCAGGAATTGAAAAAAAGACAACCATTTGTTTATTTTGTGTTGTTTTTGACATGAGTCTCCTGAGAATTTCCCTCTAGTTGAATGTAATGTTCTTCTTCCGTTGTTTTATTTCAGCGTCTCCTGATTTTCTGAATCGTGTTCAGTTCGAGAGCTCTGAACCGACCGTCGACTCCACGCTGTTGATTCTGAACACAAAGAAAGCTGATCAGGCCACATACACCTGCCACGTCTCCATCTTTCCGTCTGGAAACTTCGAGAGACAAATCAGTCTGACTGTCTGGAGTAAGATCCCCTCTTTTCACATTTCACTTGATTTTCTCAAGCTTCATTTCACTTCTGTTTGCTAAAGGAAGGTCTGTTAAACCATTAATCTGCAGTAAGGTACAAAATCAACATGTTTTTGTATTTCTGCTAAACTAACCAGTTTAAAAATAACTTTGCTTTTGTAATTGTGTTGTAGCTCTCCAGGAAGTAATACGCTGTAAAAAAAAAAAAAAAATAAATAAATAAAATAATACATTAAAACTGTTAACTGATTAATTATAAGTTACAGATACCATTATATGTAATTTATATATACCATTATTAACATAATATCTAATTTTACTGTGAACTTATATAGAAATAGAATATAAATTTTGCAAGTAAAAATTATGAATTACCAACAGTAATGTAGATGGACATTCCCAGAAATCCCAGCGTGAATCAATATTATTATTATATTTAATATATATAATTTATTTTTTTCTGATTTTTATCATCAATAATGTACATTAGGGGGTTTTGTGTTGCAATTTCTGTTATTTAGTCCATGTTAATGGCATTATTTTTTTCTATGTTAATGTTCATTGTTTAGTTTCATATCTTTGTATGAAAAATTTACAGTTTTATTCCTATCCATGTTCTGAAGGTTTTTACCGAAGAATTTGTTCATTCTCAACTTCAGCAGCACTTACAAACACCAAAACTTACAGTTTTATTCCTCTCTATATTCTGAAGGTTTTTACTGAGGAATTTGTTCATAAACCAACAACACACAATAAAACAACTCATGTTCTTCATGTAAACAACTGATTGCACAATTTTTAAAAGCTGTGAGTTTTTTTTTCTCCACTTCAGCAGCACTTGCAAACACCAAAACTTAGGGTTGTTTTCCTCTCTATATTTTGAAGGTTTCTACTGAGGGGTTTCTTCATATTTCATTTGCCTGGATTTATTATTGCACTTTATCTATTTGCGCCTATAAGTTTCGGGCTGTTTTTTTTTCAAAATGAGTTTTTATCTCCACTTCAGCAGCACTTACAAACACCAAAACTTAGGGTTTTTTCCTCTCTGTATTCTGAAGGTTTTTACTGAAGGGTTTGTTCATATATCATTCACACTGATTTATACAACATTTTACTCATAAAACATGGCGAAAAATTTTTTTTTTCTGTCTTTTGACAGTATTCTCTGATTTATGGAGTGATAAAAAGAGAAATCCAAACTCTCCTCTGTTAAAATCTCTAATTCTAATATGTTAACCAAATTAAACAAGAATTTTGATCCTGACTTTATCCAGTGTTCAGGAAAATGTATGCAAATTAGTGCATCTTTAATTAGATAATGCATCTTTTGCATATTTAAACATACAAACAATAAAAGACAATTGTCACAATGTACTGTGATTTACATTTACATTTATGCATTTAGCAGACGCTTTTATCCTTGCAGTGCATTCAGGATATACATTTTTTTTTTAACCATTATGTGTGTTCCCCGGGAATTGAACCCATGACCTTTTGACCCCACTGAGCCACAGGAACACAGGGTTTATAAAAGCAATAAGCCCTGTGAAGCCATGGTTTACAGTGAATTTATAACTGTTATGGGGGTTTTAATCACTCCAATTTGTGTCATACCTAACAACGCCCCTCAGCTGTTATAAATTCACTGTAAACCAAGGCTTCTCGGGGCTTATTGCTTTAATAGACTTATTTTTGATTAAAAAAAACGAATAAAAATTACAAAAACATTACAATTATTAAAATTTCAAAATTAAAACTGAAAATACAAAAGTACACTTAAATATTGACAAAAACTATAACAGGTTATTGCAGCTACTGATATTTTTGTCTATATATTCAGTTCTTGCATTACTATATTGTATCTTACTTTAATGTACTGTACTTCTATTCTGTGTTCTAAAATGCCACAGTTTGCAGTACTTCATCTGTGTTTCTCCTTCACTAGTTTTGCCGATCTCCTCTCTGGAGCCGGTGATCCTGCAGGAAGGCCAGTCGTTCCGCGTGGCTGCTTTCTGTCGTTCGGTTGGACACCCTCTGCCGCGTTTGTCCTGGGACACAGACATTCCCGGGCAGTCACAGAACCGCACTGGAGAGGATGGAGTCGTAACCTCGCAGTTTTCCTTGTATCCACTGCGCAGCATGAACAAACAGCGCCTGGACTGTCTGGTGTGGCATCCCGCTCTCGACGGCCCGCATAGAATCAGCAATGAGCTCGTGGTGCACTGTGAGTTTTCCTAAAGCACATCACCCACAAATAAAGAAGCTATGTGACTTCATTTAATCTCCATAACATGAAAAGAAACATTTTGCAGAATGTTCATGCTGCTCTTTTCTTTGAGTCACTATTATATTTTGTTAATATTTAGAATTAAGGGCATAATATGTAAGTTTTTTTGTTCCCAAAACTCGTCCAAGTCCCATCAGATTGCATTGGCTTGTGTGGGGATGAAGACGACAACTCCCATGATGCCATCAAACTAAGCCTTTGTTTCTTTGTTTTGTTTTGAATATGCACCCTCTTGCAGCAAAAATTACATACTGTGGCCTTTAAAGTTTTGGATTTTTCTGTTTTTCTTCTTTTTTTCATTTTAATTTGTAGTTAAAATGTTTTGAAATTTCAATGTGAGTTTTTAGCATTTTTATTAGATTTTTTTAAATTAATTAAAAACAATTAATTGTTTTTATTTTAATGCTCATTTTATTTCAAGTGATTGAATTTTTTATAGTTTTAGTTAATAATAACCCTGTTACAGTGTTATTTTGTATCAGTGAAATACTGTTATAGTTTTTAATAGTTCACATTTTTATTTTTATATTTTCTTCTTTTATTGTAATCTTCGTTAAAGTTTTAGGATTTTTTTTTTCATATGTCTATATAGTTTTTATTATATTATTCAAGTTTTAGTTATTTTAGTAAATCAAGTTAAACTAAATAAAAGCGAGAAATGTTTCTTTGGAATCAAGCTGAATTAAAATAATGTTAAGTTTTTGTTTTGTTAAATATTTTATTTCAATTAATGTTCGTCTTATTCCAAGATAATAATGATGAAGTGTTATTTTAGTATCAAGATACTATTGTAGTTTTAATTAATAATTTTAATTAATTTCTATTTTTTTAAGTTTTAGTAAATTTTTGTTTTTTATTATAATTTATTTATATATATATATATATATATTTTTTTTTTTTTTAAAATGTTTTTTTCCCCCTCCAGTTTTAGTTTGTTATTTAGTATATTAAATTAAACTAAATAAAAATTCTAAATGGTTCCTTGGGAACTAGTTGAATTAAAATGTTTATATATATATAATATTAATGTACATTTTATTTCAGGTAATAAAAATATTTTGTACATTTAAAGTGTTAGTTAATGATAATGTCCTTGATGTGAGGCTGTGTTTGTGCTTCAGATCCTCCTGATGCAGTGATTGCTGATTCTGGTTCCTGGAGAATCGGACATTCGGGGTCTGAGCTCAGATGTGTGGTTAAAGGAAACCCGCTGCCGCAAAACGTCACGTGGAGCAGGTAACAGTTTCACAGAGCTAGACTTTGGATGATCTGGGCCACACTGCAGTTTATTCTGACCAAAAACCACCCACTAGCACAGGAAGATTCAGTCTGACTGATGTGTGAAGAGACTAACCACAGTTAGCTTTATTTTTACCTGTTGTTTTGGGGCAGATGAACATCTACAAATAGATTGAACCACAATAATAGACTGCTATAGAAAAACACACATTCAAATAAAACACAAAAAACCTGTATGCAGACTTCGTGATCAGAGTTTCTGTCCATCCAAAAGTATTTTACAGAATTAAAAATGCTCATACAGTTGTTCTGATCATAAAAATAATTTTACTAGATGTCTGAATAGCCATTAAGTTCCCTTAATATTACTTATTTGTATTAAGCGTTGTTAATTTAGTGCATATAAATAAATTATTTGGCTGATTATAGACTAACGTCTTATCTCCCATTAATTAGTAAAGTAAATAAAACAAATAAAATCAGTTTTATTTCAGTCTGGCTATAGAAGGTACCACAGTACCGAAAATGCTCTTATAAAAACAACAAATGATCTTAGAGATAATTCCGGTAAAAATAAAGTTTAAATTCTTATTCTTTTAGACTTGAGTGCTGCATTCGGCACAATCGACTATGATATTTTAATAAATCGTTTAGAAAAATTGGTAGGCCTTTCTGACAACATATTACATTGATTTAAAACCTATATTAAGGGGAGAAATTTCACTGTTCAACTCGGAGATTATGTGTCTGAGAAACATCAATTCTATTATGTCTTGGTCCTCTGTTGTTTTCATTATACATCTGTCACTTGGTGACATCATCAGAGAAAACAATGCAAGTTTCCACAGTTATGGTGATGATACACCGCTATATATATCTATTATTAACTCCATTACAACCTGTCTCATGGCAGTGAATAATTCGATGAGTAATAATTTTTTTAAGTTCAATGAGATTCTGTTGGTAGGTCCTAAGACAAAAAGAGAAATGGTGTATGAGAATTCGGTCAAATTGAGTTCCTTCTTGGGGTCGCTCAGAGGTCACAAGTCTTGGTGTAATTTTAGACTCTGATTTAAGTTTAATTCTCACATTAATAAGGTAACAAATCATAGTTTTTCCATATAAGGAACAGTGCTAAAATTCAACCTCTTTTAAACCGGAAAGATGCAGAAAAATTAGTTCATACCTTTATTTCGAGTAGACTTGACTATTGTTATGCACTTTTTACTGGTCTTCCACAAGACTTCAGCTTATCCAAGCCAGGGAGCTAATTATATTGCCAGTTCTCTTGTTAATTATACTATCTCTTGTTAATTATGCTACTATTAATTATACATCAAGAACTTTAAGATCTTCCAATACAGGTTTACTAGAGGTTCCTAGTTCTGTAAGAAAAAAAACTGTGGTGATGCAGCCTTCATAAATTATGTTCCTAAATTATGGAATACATCCCCTTTAGATATTAGGGAAGCTAGCATAATCAGTATTTTTAAAATCAGTATTTTTTTTAACTTGGCCTTCAGGTAGCTTACACTGAAAATGTCTGTTTTATTGAATGTGCTGTATATTGTACACATATTGTAAGCTTGATGTATTTGTTTAATTGGATGTAATGTTGTTTATTTAACCGTTTATTCTTGATTATGTAAAGCACTTTGAGTTGCATTTTATGTTTGAAAGGTGCTATATAAATAAATGTGTTATTATTAATGGAAATGATTACATCAAGCTCTTCTTTAGGGAAAACAGTTAGTGGGGTAAATATGCTTTAGTATTTAGTATTTAATATTTATCTTTACTATTTTAGTATTACTATATATTTTAGTATTTAGTATAGACTTCTATTTTGCTTTTTTATATATTTTTTTTTACTATTTGTTTAAAAAAAACTTTTTTACTGTTTTATTATTCATAGTTATTTTAGTATGTTGTATTTTTACAATTTAACTTTTTTAGTAATAGTATTTAGTTTTACATTAATAATATTTATTTTTACAAATTTTATTAGTAGTATTTAAAGTTTTGTTTTATGTGTTTTTTTTTACTATTTTCGTATAGTATTTATTTTAGTATGTTGTATTATTTTTGCTGTTTTACTATTTAATTATTTTAGTATAAGTATTTATTTTAGTACTTATTTTTATTGTTTTACCATTTTAGTATTAGTACTTGTTTTAATATTTATTTTTTGCTATTTTAATATTTTAGTAATAGAATTTTGTATTTATTTTAATATTTATTTTTTGCTATTTTAATATTTTAGTATTAGAATTTTGTATTTATTTTAATATTTATTTTTTGCTATTTTAATATTTTAGTAATAGAATTTAGTATTTGTTTAATTTTTTTTTTTTTTTTTTTTACTATTTTAGTGTTAGTGTTTATTTTAGTATTTTCAATTATTTATTTATTTATTTTCAGTATGTATGATATTTTAGCTGTAGGCTATATTACCCAGCCCTGACTAACTTCTGAAGATTAACGCAGACAGTAAGATCAGCGGTTGTGATTTTGTCAAATACTCTCATGTTTGCGTGTCGTATGCATCAGAAGGTCAGTCTGTAGGTGTGACTGTAAACCACTGGACTGTTTATTATTTGATTACGCTGCTGTCTGTCAGATCACCCACCACAGCTATTCAAACTCAGTACGCTAGTTGCATAAACGAGTGTCAAACTGAACTAGCGACATTGCAAAATCCCTACAGAAACACTAGTTTTCCACCCCTTCTCTCATTGTGTTTCTCGTTATTTTCTCTTCATTTAGCACAATCACAAAGGCCTCTGAACTGCAGCGATGCATATTCACATGCTCCTTTCAGTATAAAATAAAAGCTTCAGTGTCTTGTTGCAACCTGAGAGCAAAGAGCCAAAAAGGGCACTTGTTCATGCACGGGACAGTAAAGAAAGAGAACGAGAGAGAGAAAAAGAGCAGGATGCTAAATGATGAGGGTGGGGTGTATCGAGACACACGCTAAGCCCTAAATAACCCTCCTGTCCTGTAATGATTGTTTTAACCGGCACAGAAACACAGGCTTTGCATTGGATTAAAGATGCAGCGCATCAACTGCAATTAACAGCGTTTAATGCATCCAGTGTGCGTCGTCATGCATGCTTCTGCAGACGTGAACGCGTCCTCAGATCATGCGTGTGGGTGCTTTATTAAGGTTGCACGGTGTGTCGGTCATATTTGCATGCATACAGTTGCTGAGGAGGTGTTTTCATTCAGGTAGTGCTGGAGAATGAACTGGTAACAGCGTGCAAGATAGTATCACATGATACTCAGATGATAATTACAGTGAAGGTCCGAAACCTGAGATGCGTTTAATGTGGTGTTTGGCGTCGCTGCAATCGTGTGATGTTGTGGGGTATCAGCTGGAGGAATGCGGTCTGTGTGTGTGTGTGTGTGTGTGTGTGTGTGTGTGTGTGTGTGTGTGTGTGTGTGTGTGTGTGTGTCGGTATCGGGGAGTGTCCTGATTCACACCTGTCTGAGGGGTTAAAGCCACCTACAGCAGATTAAACACAGATACTGATGGAGGAAGTCTCATGCAGTCTTTCAAAAAGTGATTTTCCTCTGCTTTTGTTTTGCTTTTTCAGAACAATTATCTGAACATTCTTAAATAACGATTTAGATGCAAAGGAATATGCATAAGTTATTAAGTCTTGTTTTTGGAAAAAAAATTTCAAAATAGTTTTTTACTGCATTTATTTGATCAAAGATACATTAAAAATAGTGAAATATTATTGCAATATTAAAACAGCTGTTTTTAATGTGAATCTCTGTTAAACTGTAATTTATTTCTGTGATGCGCAGCTGTATTTTCAGCATCATTACTCCAGTCTTCAGTGTCACATGATCCTTCAGAAGTTCGAAAGTTTGTGGTCAATAAGAAATTAATACTTTTATACATGAAGGATGCATTCAATTGATCAAAAGTGACAGTAAAGGGATTTATAATGTTGCAAAATATTTCTATTTCAATTAAATGCTGTTCTTTTGAACTTTCTGTTCCTCTGTGAATCCTGAAAAATAAAATGCATGACGGTTTCCACAAAAATATGAATGTTTTCAACATTGATAATAATCAGAAATGTTTCTTGAGCAGCAAATCATCATATTAGAATGATTTCTGAAGATCATGTGACACTGAAGACTGGAGTAATGATGCTGAAAATACAGCTGCGCATCACAGAAATAAATTACAGTTTAACAGAGATTCACATAGAAAACAGCTGTTTTAATATTGTATATTATATATAAATTTTTAATTGTTGGATTTAGTAAATGCATTCAACTGTAAAGAGTTCCTAACATATCTAATAGTTCCCACTCCAAAGAACATTTGTTGGTGCCTTCCGTTGAACTCTCAAACTAAACTTACGTGCGTGTGTGTGTGTGTGTGTGTGTGTGTGTGTGTGTGTGTCTGTGTGTGTGTGTGTCTGTGTGTCTGTGTGTGTGTGTGTGTGTTCAGGAAGGACGGTCGTCTGCCAGCGGGAGTGTTGGTGAAGGAGGACAGACTGGTGTTTGTTCGGCCTCTGAACGTGACGGATGAAGGCGTGTACATCTGCCAGACAGCAAACAGCGTGGGGATCGCTAAAGCCGAGTTTAAAGTGGAGATCGGAAGTAGGTGTTTAATCTACTAAAGAAACTAATGACACAAGACCCGATCGTCACACTGACCGGTGAACACAACCGCATGGGTTTTCCCACAAAACTTCTCTCACAGATTTCCTTCCGTGGGCGTTGAATCATGTTGTTGATCATTACAGAATTAATTCTCTAATTTATTTATACACTGTTCAGACTCATTCTGGAAAAACCCGTTTAAGAGATTTGGTTTCATTTTATACAGAAATTAAAACAAAGAATAAAATATTTTATATATTATTTTTTATATATAAATGTAATATTTTTGTAAATAATTTTAAATATTTTTTATTTTTTTTATGTTTATTTAAAACAATATTTATATATATAAAAAAAAAAAAAAAAATATATATATATATATATATATATATATATATATTATATATATATATATATTATTTTTTTTTATATATATATATATATATATATAATATATATATATAAATAAATACATATAATACATTTATTTATTTATATAGCACTGTATAAACACAACTAAAATAAAAAAATACATGAAGATGATAAAAATAAAAAACACTAAAACATCAAGATACAAAAAAAAAACAAAAACCAAAATTAATAAAATGAATACAATCATTAACCATCAACTATTTTTAAAATGCCCTAGAGAATAAGTGTTTTTTTAAACTTGGATTTAAACTTGGATATATATATATAATTTATTTATTTCTGTATTTATTTAAAAGAATTTTTATTATTATTATTTTTTTTTTTAGTTATATTTGAGTGATGAAGTGAATAACACTCTTCCACTGTTTAGTATTGGTAAGTTATCTAGATTTGTATTAGCATCACTGATTACTGTTATGTTTCTTTAGTACACACATATTTTCAGCTTGAAGTTTGGAAATGTAGGTAAAATAACAATACCAACTTGGTTGGCAGCAGCAGAAAATGTGCTTAAAATAACCAAGATGATGTTTGATTCTGGAAACATTTCTGTTTTTGTGTTTGTGGCCCGCCTCGTCATTTTTCTCAGGGTTTTTTTTCTGTTGGTTATTACAACACAGCCCATGCTTCTCTGACTTCCATATAATGATTTGCACAATCGCTTAAATTTAGATCTTAATTGTAGTAGACAGTGACTCAATTGAACTGAAATTAAAACCACTGCCATTCAATGAAAAAAAAAAAACTTTGTGATTCTGTTGCCCCCATGTGGTGATTAAATTAAATTAAATTAAACTCTAACCCCCATGTGGTTGTTTTATTTTATTTTATTTTATTTTATTTTATTTTATTTTATTTTATTTTATTTTATTTTATTTTATTTTATTTTATTTCATTCAATTTGTAATTTAATTTATTTTTTTTATAATAATTTAAACCCTTTTTTTTTTTTTTATTAAATTAAAGACACTACAGGTGAATAGGGTAAATATTGTAACTAATATCATCCGTACATTTCCAAGCTGATTTATTACATTCCATTAAGCTAATTATTTAGTATTAAGTTTTTTTTTAAATGTTATGTTTGAATATACAAATGTCTAATTAATCATGCACTAATTTCCATACATTTCCAGAACAGAAATCTGAACACTGGTTCAAAATTCTTGTTTGATTTTCTTTGACGCACTAGAGTTTTTCCAGGGAGGAGATTCTGGATTTATCGCTCCATAAATCAAAAAACACTGTCATCAGACAGAAAACAAACACATTTGCGCTATATTCACTAATGTTGTATGAGTCAGTGTGAATGAAATATGAACAAACCTTCAGAACATAGAGAGGAATGAAAAACTGAAGTTTTGTCTGTAGCTGTACTTGTTGTCTATTTGTAGAACATGCATCTGAATTTGCACACGCTCTGGGAAGCCCATCAGAGACTCTGCTCATCATCGTAGGAGCGTCAGTCGCCGGGGTTTTGGTCATTGTTATAGTGATGACCATCGTTTTCGTCAACTGTCACCTCAGACGCAAGAACAGGAAGCTGAAGCGAGCGCTCAGCGTCAGAACGTGAGTCTGTGACCTTCGACATACATCCAGAGGAAATCTCTCAATGCAACATGAATGTGTTTGTGTCTCAGGGAGGAGATGATCAGTCTGTCGCGACAGGTTTCCATGAGGAGACTCAACTCCATCAATGGAGATCCCAGGACAGCGGTACGCATTCACACCACAGCTCATAGACACCAGAATAGAGTTTAGACTTGAGCGTCGGTCTGTGAAAACAACAACAAATATATGTGAAGAAATGTGATTTTTGATGCAGGCCATGAACTCTGTAAAATTTTTCCCCAGGCAGATTTAATATTCTCC
>NC_056573.1:27470944-27483444 GCF_018340385.1 Cyprinus carpio | reverse complement strand
AGAAGATTTGAGGAAACACTTTACAAAAAGATTTCCTTTAGTTCATGCTTTAGCTAATATGAGCTAACAATGAATATATATAATTTTATTTTTTTCTCTTACAGCATTTATAAATCTTTATTAATAAGAAATATGGTTGCTTATTGTTAAACTAAATCCATGAAAATTAAAAAAATAAATAAAAATAAATATTTTATTTCAGCTAGTTACAAAGGCAGAATTTATTACAACTATATAGATATTTAAAAAAACAAAATGATAAAACACTAAAGCCATAAAATATAAATTACTTGAAATAAACATATGCTGCAATAAAATATAAAAAAAACTTATACCAATGCAACATTTTCTTTTTTTAATTTAAAGTACTACAATAACTGATATAAAAACTTGTATAAATATATTTTTACAAAATTAATAAAAATGATAAAAACATCAAAATTGCTAATACTTTAAATAAAATGAAAACAAAATATGACAATAAAATCTAATTTCAAATAACTCATGTAAAGCAATAAACCACTTGATTAAAAAAAAAAAAAGCAATAGTATGTTTTGAAATTAATCTCGTATTGTGTTGTAAAGTATTGTTCATTGTTAGTTATTAATGTAAACAAATGTTTGATCTGCTTTCATTATATAGACAAGATTATATAAACCTTCCCCAGATTTTCTCCTTTTTTTGTGTTTTTAATGGCTGGACGAAACTCATACGGGTTTGGAACGACATGAAGGTTGAGTAAATGAGTGATTTTTAGTATTTTAAGTTTGGACTGTTGCTTTAAGCAGACGATCAGCACACAAACTCTGGTCTGTAAGCAGATGTGATGTGAACTGAGGAATGACTTCTCCGTCACTGGATCTCAGGAGAGGATTCGGTCCAGGACGATGGACTCCAACACTGACGTATAGAAACGTGTTTCTACTGAGCCAAGTCTTGCTGATCATAATTTGTTCCTGGTTTAGACACGGTCTACCTCTGCAGAACTCACAGTGCCAGCATAACAAAAACTCTGACGATCAAAAGTGTCATTATGATGGTACTTTTATGATACTTTCTCGTATTATTTTGTATAATCAATATGACAAGCACATATCAGACTTTAACGTTTGTTTGAATTGGCACCTTTTAAAACGACCATAAACTGATTTATTCCATATTAATCTGTCATTATACTAAATATTTGTCCTCAGAGATATATAAATATATATAAAATTTACACAATCAGTCAAGAGTTTGAAATTTAGATTTTTTTAATGTTTTTAAAGAATCCTCTTTTCACCAGGGCTGCATTTATTTGATTAAAAATACAGTAAAAATAGTTTAATATTATTCAAATTTTTTACAAATATTTTCTGTGTGAATATGTGTTAAAGTGTAATTTATTTCTGTGATGTGCAGCTGTATTTTCAGCATCATTACTCCAGTCTTCAGTGTCACATGATCTTCAGAAATCATTCTAATATGATGATTTGCTGCTTGAGAAAGATTTCTGATTATTATCAATGTTGAAAACTGTTAATTTAAACAAATATTTTTGTGAAAATGGTGATGGATTTTATTTTTCAGGATTCACAGATGAATAAAAAGTTCAAAAGAACAGCATTTATTTGCATTTATTTATTTTTGATCAATTTTAATGCATCCTTAATGAATAAAAGTATAATTTTTTTCAACATTTCTTTTGAACAGTAGGGGTTTCTACAAAAATATTGTGCAGCACAACCTGCGCATCACAGAAATAAATTACACTTTAATTCTTGAGCAGTAAATCATCATATTAGAATGATTTCTGAAGGTCATGTGACACTGAAGACTGGAGTAATGATGCTGAAAATACAGAAAACAACCACATAAATAAATAATAATTTAACAGATATTAACAAAGAAAACAACCAAATAAACTCATAATAATAATCAAAAAATACACTTCAAAAACAAAAAAAAAAACCCAGATATTTATATAATAACACAAAAAAAACATTTTTTAAAAATCCTATTATTCCAAACTTTTGACCGATAGAGTATATGGTATAAAAAGGTTTATATATAAATGCTTTGTAAAATATTTCTATTCCATATTTCCACCAGTCACTGAGGTTATTGTTGCTACTGTAAAGACATATATATATATATATATATATATATATAATATATATATATATATATATATATATATATATATATAGGGTTAACCAGATTAACAGGTTACCACTGAACACAATCTGTTTGTTTAGTGACGTTATTTACTTTACAATACTCCAACACTTTTTTTGTTACTGTAAATTTTTGTTACTGCTCTTGAGTTGTTGGTGACTAGTAAGTGTTCTTTACTCAACTAACTAGTGTTCACGTCCAGACCTGAACTAGATAAATGTGTTTATTCAAAGAAAGGAAGATGATTGATCTGTGAATAGAGTTAATAAATGTTAATGTGAATGAAAACACAGAAACAGTCGATGAAAGGCTCTTCAGTGGCGTGTTCGTATGTTTTCACTCAGAATCTGCCGATTACGATAGTTTGAGTCTATTTCTTAACAAAAAAAATAAATGCTGTAAACTAGAGGTTAAAGTGAACCAACACCATTACATTCAATCCTGTTCATTTTCAGATATAATAATCACACTCAAAACGTTGGTTACTCAAGCAAACTCAGATTTATTCAAACATACACATATAATGAACCGTGATTAAGCTCCTTCTAGTGTTTTATAGCTAACTAATGAATGTGAACAGTGAATATCTTTCTTGAGGTAAATGCAATGTGAAGTTAATCCATCTTTCAGCTGAAACTCTGATCGAGCGATTATATGAGACGTGATACTGTATTTTTCATGTTTATTTTGTGCTATAACTTGTAATAAAGCAGAAGAGACCTGCGCTCTGATCTGTCACGCCACATTAAATGTTTGAATTTTGTGATAAAATGCACAGGATTTAAAAGCTGAGACTTTCTAATCAGAAGTAACAAAGCACACATCTCTTCGTGATCATCAGAGGCGTGTTACGAATAATGTTTTGTGAAGGGAAAATCTGGCAACCTGTTTTAAATAAATAGAACCCGGTTATTATTGCTTTAATCTGGACACAAGAAACATATTCATCATGCAAGCGGCTGTCTGACACGATGACAGATCGATGGAAATAATCGACCCTGATCATCTGCTGCTTCTAAACACTGTCAGTATATCAGTGCGTCCTGGTTTTCACGTGTGCGTGCGCGTCTTGCGGTGGATCTTCTGGTGCGTGCGCAGGTTGCTCTGCTGGGAGAAGTGTTTTCCGCAGGTTGTGCAGCGGTAGGGTTTCTCTCCGGTGTGAATGCGCTGGTGCATCTGCAGGTGACTGAAGCGATCGAAACTCTTCCCGCAGAACGAACAGATGAACCACTTCTCATGCACCGTTTCTCTCCGGTGCTCCGCTGCTTCTCTCGCGGCGAACGCGCGTCTGTCTGCGCAGCTGCGGCTCAGATCCTCCTCTGGAAGCGTTCGGATGAAATCTGGCTCTGTTCTGTCGGTGCATGAGTTCTGGTTTACGGATTCAAAGCTGAGGTTGTTTAAGGTTTGTCCAGCTGTGACGGACGAGCCGCTTTCTGCAGAAGCGAATGCGCATGCGTCTGCAGGCATCTGCGGATCGATGATTTCAGACGGAAAGCTCTGCTTCATCTCCACCTCCAGCAGTCCACCGAAGTCTTCCTCGCTTTGAGGAGCGCAGATGATCCGTGCGTGTGTTTCTCCACAGGAGTGATGCTCTGGATCAGAGTTCGTCTGGTTGGAGTCTAGATTCGTGTCGTGATGAAGATGAGAAGCAGATTTCTGAACTGCAGATAAACCAGAAATCACACTGAAATCATTTACTACATAGAAATTTATTTAAATTTATTTAAATGTTAATTTTTGATTTATATTTAATTCGTATTAATTTTATCTTTTAATTCTAAATATATAATTATAAACAATGTACAAATATGTAATAATAATGCAGTATATTTCAGCATATTTTCAGCAGCATTTCAAAAATGTATTATAATAATTCACCAAAACATGGTTGTTTTTCCATTTACGATTCTTTGTTTTTATACAGCATGTATGTGCACAGATAAAATAAAGAAATCGCAAAATGATATTTAAGGATAATTTTAATTTAATTTAGTTGTGGAGTCATTTGCAATATTTGACACTGTCTGTTCAAGCATAAACATATATTATCATATGTGCATGTATTACAGCAGTGGGTGTGTAGCTGACAGATGTGGCTTTATTGTATTCAAATTTTGGCTTTTCAATACAAACAGTGTCTGAGAAACTGAAGGAAATCCTCCCCTAGAAGAAATCTTTTTTTTTTTTTTTTGTATTGAGATATTGTTTGATTGTTTTATTGATTCAAATTAGGAGTTTGACTTAAAAGTATGAAGTATGCAGTATGTAGTATGAAGTATGCAGTATACAGTATGTAGAATGTAGTATGCAGTATGAAGTATGCAGTATGAAGTATGTAGTATGAAGTATGCAGTATGTAATATTCAGTATGCAATATGTAGAATGTAGTATGTAGTCTGCAGTTTTCAGTATGCAGTATGCAGTATGTAAAATGTAGTATGCAGTATGTAGTCTGCAGTATGTAGAATGCAGTATGTAGAATGTAGTATGTAGTCTGCAGTATTCAGTATGCAGTATGTAGAATGCAGTATGTAGTCTGCACTATTCAGTATGCAGTATGTAGAATGCAGTATGTAGTCTGCACTATTCAGTATGCAGTATTCAGTATGTAAAATGCAGTATGTAGAATGTAGTATGTAGTATTCAGTATATAGTATGTAGTATGTCTGTAGTCTGCAGTCTGTACCCGTGCCGCTGACAGCGGTGACGCGCTGTAAGCCGCTCTCGAGCGCCGCGACTCTGCTCCTCATCGCATCGATCTGCGCGTCTCTCTGGCGGATCTGCAGTCGCATCAGCATCAGCGCGTCCTCGTGCAGCTGCAGGATCTGACACTGCGGCCTCCAGCACGCGCTTCAGTCTGCTCTCAAACACGGCGCTGCTGCTCGACATCTTCCCTTCCGGACGCGTCCAGACCATCGCGCTCTCGCTGTACCGTCAGAAGACACTTCCGGCTTCAGCAGCAGCGACCGTAAACACCGCAAGAGAAGAGCGGCAGCAAAAGAGTGCATTACAATATTAACACAAAATGTAGTGCTCTTCAAAATCTCAAAAGAAAAAAAATGGTAGCTTAATTATTTTCCTTTCTATATATAATTATTATAAATTATTTCATTATAATGAATTAGGTACATGATATGTTCTACAAGTGGCAAAAATCATATAAAAAAATTAATTCCAAAATAAGAAAATTATATATATAATTAAAATTATAAATTATAAAAATTATAAAATTATATTTCAGTGTTATAATTATATTTAATTTGTTTTAATATTTGACATGTTTAAGGTACAATATATGTTCTAGAAGTGACAAATACAGTAAAACAATTCAAAAATAAGATTGGAAAAAAAGTATTTAAAAAAATATACATATACATATTTCAGTTGTTTATTTATTTTTAATATTTAATGTTGAAGGTCAATATTAATTCAAAAATAAAAGTTATTTTAAAATGTTATTTTAATTTTGTTTTAATGTTTCATTTACATTTATTTTATAATATATTTAATTCAATTATTTATAATACTTTTATAATAATTTATACATTTGTAGTGTTTATAATAAATTAGTTCTATTTTATTTATTTAAAAATTTGAAATGTTGAAGGTCAAATACATGGAATTATGTTCAATATTAATCAAAAAAATAAAAATGGAAGGGAAAAAAGTTTTCATTTTAGAAAGTTATTTAAACATGTCAGTTATTTTCATATTAAGTGATTAAATGTAAAAAAAAATTAACTGAGTCCAATTTACTAGATAATACCAAACTGTAACAGCTGTTTTATTCAATCATGCAGACAAATCATAAATTAACAAATTGCACAGAAAACACCTAAATCGATACAATCTGAAATCAAAATATGAAAATACAATAAAAGTGCATCTAAAAATTGCAACATGTTAACACAACAAAGAGAGGTTCCTGTGTGTTACAGTGAATGAGCAGATGTGTCTGCGGTCAGCTGTGATCCCACGCGCTCGAGTGCGTCCTCTGATGAGACTTCAGACTGGAGCGCTGCGTGAAGCATTTCCCGCACTGACCGCACTGGTACGGCTTCTCTCCGCTGTGCACCACGGCGTGCCGGATCAGATTGCAGTGTTTGGTGAAGCTGCGGCCGCACTGCGCGCAGGCGAAGGGCTTCTCGCCCGTGTGACTGCGCAGATGCTCCTTCAGCTGACCGAACCGACTGAAGCTCTTCTCGCAGTACGAGCAGCTGAAGCGCTTCTCCACGTCTGCACTCGAGCGCCAGTGAGTCCGGAGCCCGAACACCGGACCCGAGTCCACCTCGGCACTCGTCACTCCATCATTTGCACTGATCTGTTCAGGCTCGTAACGCTCCGTGTGTGTCTCCACGGGACGCACACACACGCTTCTGGACGGTTCTGTGTTTTGTGTCGTTGGAAACGTCCGTTCTGTGTTTGTTTCAGGCACCGTCGTCCACAGCTGAGCAAACCTCAGGTGAAACTCTCGGCTCCCTCTCTCGGCTCCTCATCGTCCTTCTCCGCTTTAACCTGGAGTCCCCGTCCGCTCAGACGCTCCGTGGCCGTCTCCGAACGTGTGCAGTGTGTGTTTGGGATCTCTGAAGCTCCTAACAGGTTCTCCGTGTTCTCCTGAGCTCGGATCTGCTGGATGTGCTGCTGCTCGTGATCGAAGGGACGACTCCCTGTGTGTTAAAACAGAGAGACACACTTTAGCAGATTTTAAAAGGAGTACTTGTCTGATTCGTCTGGGATCAGATGTGATGGTACCTCCAGCTCCGCCGCTGGTTTCCGGTTCCTGTCGCTCTTGTTTAATCAAATCACATCAGCTCCCCTCCCCCACCCAACACAAACACACAAAAAGCACAACACACCAACAGTGTTTCAATTCATGACCAAACACAGCTGTAGACTAATGTCTGCTGAGGTTTATCAGTGACGGAATACACCACCGTATTATAGTTCACCAAAACTATATATATATATAAAAAGCTTTAGCTACCTAAAACTAATTTAACTCAAAAGCAAAAAATAAATAAATAATATATATATATATATAATAAAAAGAAAACAAGTAGATAGAATAGAAAAAGAATAGGGAACATTTAAATTAATAATAAAACTTTTTTTAATTATAATTACAATACAATAATTTTTTTAGTAGTAAGTAGTAAGAATAGAAATAAAATAGATTTTTTAAAAAATAAAACGAGTCAATAGAATAGAAAAAGACTAAATTATGCTAGTGTTAGACGCTTTTTTATTCAATTATTTTTTATTTTATTTTTTTATTTTAGAAAATAAGTAGTAAGAATAGAAATAGAACAGAATGTGCAAGAGTAAGAGGGCTGAGTTGTTTTTTCTTTCTTTCTTAGAATTAACTTTTTCAACTTGATGTAATATAGAAAAATACAATAAAATCTATATCGGCATATTACAATAAACTAATAAAATTGACAAAAACAGCAGAATGAGTGAACTTTAACTACAAAAACAGAAAATATACAAATAAAAACTTATTTAAAAAATTAATAAAAACGATAATAATATCTCAAAAAATTACTAAAACAATTTCCACAACATTCTCAGACATTTATGATAACAGGATTTTATGATAATCAATAAACCAAAAATATGTATTTAAAAAAAAAATGTTTAGTTTTTATGTTTAATTGTCTACAATTATAATAAATAAAATAAATACATAAATACATATAAATAAATAAATAAATAAATAAAAATAAATTAATTAATATATAAATAAATAAATAAAATATATATAAAATATATAAATAAATAATTAAATAAAAATAAATAAATATATAAATAAATATAAATAAATAAAAATATATTTAAATGAATAAATATAAATATAAAAATAAATAAATAAAAAAAATAAAAAAAAATAAATAAAAAATAAATAAATATATAAATATAAACTAAAATGTCTGGGGTTTTGCATCTGTACATAATTTGTCGCTCTGTGACTTTTCCAAGTCTTGAAATTATGATTGTAAACTGTGCTGATGTTTGCGGGTGAGATAAAGCTCCTCTGAGCTTGTGTTGGTCACCTGGTCTGATCTGGTCTGATCTGGATTCTGGTCTGGATCTCTGATCACAGGCTGGGTCTTGAACCACACTGAAACACACACACATCTGCTAAACTCTTTATTCAATGCATAATATTCATACAGACGCAGATCTTTTTGTATTCATTCCTTGCTATAGATGATGTCATAGTTATGGTGCCACTGTACTACTAGGATGCTATTCTTTGCAGTACTCCTGTGGTATTACTACAGTACTTCTGTGTGTGGGCAGTGATGACCTCTGACCTCTCCTCCTGCCCCGTCCCCTGACCCTCCTCAGCTCGCTGTCCATGAGCACGCACTTCCTCTTGAGGGCGTCGATGTCCCTCCGGCTGCGGCTCAGCTCCAGTCTGATGACCGCGCAGCTCTCGTCCACGCGCCGGCTGATTTCCGCTTCCGCCGCTCTGGCCACGCTCTCCATGAAGGACACCAGCTGCGCCTGGAACGAGCAGTACGACATGATCTCTAATCAAAACCACTGGCTTTACACGTCCAAAAAACGTCCAGTGCCGAATGCGCTTCGAAAATACACCCCAAAGAACTAGATCGCCACGTCCAGCGGTTTAAACACACACAAGTGTCCTCAGAAACCGAATAAACGGACAGAGTGACAGCGAGAGTGACAGGACGATGACAGAAGGGGCGGGGTTTAGCGCCCAGGAAATAATTATCTTTTATTATTAATATTATTATTATTACTCTTTTTTATTTTAATTGCGTGTTTCGTCACGTCTAACTGTTTTAAATATATACATTTCCTCAAAAAACAAACAAAAAAACGAATAAACTGATAGAATGACAGCGAGAGTGACAGGATGACGACAGAATGGGCGGGGTTTAGCGGCCAGGAAATAATTATCTTTTTTTTTAATCACTAATTTTTTATTTTATTTTAATTGCGTATTTCATCACGTCTGTTTGATATATAAATATCCTCAAAGAAACCGAATAAACTGACTGAATCAAAACGACAATGAAATGACGAAAACAGAATGGGCGGGGTTTAGAGGCCAGGAAATAATAATATATTTTTTTAATCATTTTTTTTTCTTTTCGTATTTAATCACATCTAACTGTTTCAAATATATCAATTTCTTCAAAGAAACCGAATAAACTGATAGAATGACAGCGAGAATGACAGAATGGGGTTTGGGAAAATATAACTATATATAATGTTTTTTTTTTCTAAATGTATATTAGTTTGTAAGCTGTCAGTGGTGTCATTATATAGCCTAGCTGTAAATATTATGCACCGAAAATATAAAATTCCAGTCTTTGACTTTAACATCTATAATATATTTATACGTTCTAATGTACAAATATCTTGAAATATATAAAAGGAGGCTCGGTGTTCTGGGCCTCGAAGCGCCTCCTGGTGGAAACCAGCAGAAGAGAGCCGCTACCGGACACGATACCGTAAATATTCTAGATTAATAGCCTATAACGTGTCTCTCTGAGGCTACACACTTTTTTATTGAACGCGAATACTCATGTATCAAAGTTACAGTTATTCCACACGCAAATAAAAGCATTCTCTAACTAATACGAGAGCTTTACTGAAATCATTTCACATGCACATAGGAATGCATATTTGCAATAACATGCAAAATCTTGTTTTTGGAATATCATGGCTTTATCACGGTTATATATGAAATACCATGGGTTTATTTTGTATTCAATTTATTTTATTAACATTTTTTGCATGTATGCATAATGCATTGATATGCTTTGTATTAGGTACATGGATATGGTAATCATTTAGTATCATGATATATATGTGTGTGTGTGTGTGTGTGTGTGTGTGTGTGTGTGTGTGTGTGTGTGTGTGTATATGTGTTCAAAAGCTCTTTTGTTTTTTTACATACAAACAAACATAGAAATACCTTTTTTGGTTGGGTTTGTTGACATGATACAATGAAAATGCCACGTTTTCTTAAACATTTACCATGTTTGGACAATGCTGTTTTTTGAAGAACCCTGGAAAACCATGAAAATACCATAGTGAGTGAATATGATCCTTTATCCTTATAAAAAATCAGCTTATGCATTAACACGGTTCATACACTTGTATATGTTTGCAAGATGCTTTGGATAAAAGTAAAAGCAATCATAGTGATATTAAATTACTGTGGTGTTTTTCACAGGTTTGTGTCCTGGTGTCCGTCTGTTTTGTCCATATCTAGGCTGGGGAATAACACTGGCCTGATGCTTCTTACGTGAAGCGGTCACACAGATGGATGAAGGCTGACACCAGGCAGAGCTCGAGATAAAGGCGTATATCAGATATGGAGAATCAAGACAGAAAGTAAAGACTCAGGAAGTCAGTGAGGGAAGTTTAGTGGTTTCTTGCGTCACAGACACTTTACACTGAAGCTGGTGCCGGTGCAGAGAGAAAGGTAAGGACGGGAGGCTTTCTCTATTCTCCTCTACGTTTCTCATCTCACTTCTTCATTCAGGTTTGCTTTTAAAGATGCCAGATCGTACGCTCATAGGATGTTATCGGCTTGTACGGGGGGAAAGGCCTGGGTTTATTTGATGATGTGAGCGTAAAGCACTCGTGGCCTTCAGATCTGATCAGTCATTTCCGCAAGAGCACCAGAGAGGAACAAACTCGCTGAAAAACACAGACGAACGTGATGCAAAACCTTCACAAGGTGTCGGAGGCATCAAAACCGTAGCATGATTTGAATCGATCTTCTGGGTTTCTTCTGGAAAGATATGAAGAGTGTGTAGAGAGCGTGAGGGTGTGGCCTTCAACTGGTGCAAAAAAAACTCAGAAAGTAAGAAGAGGAAACGCTGGCACCGAGGTCTGCTGGAGACGTGAAGCTCCGCGGTGCTGAACCAGACCTTGTGTCGTGCTTCACAAACAAAAAGTTAAATGCATCTGTCAGGTCGACATGATTCGTCTCGTTTGCTCTCTGTTTAGATGTTGTCCTGTTTTTGCGTTTCCTTCTTGCATTTCTGCTGTGCTTTTTGTGTTTCCTGTGGTTGTGAACACAGAGCTTTATGCAGTTTCATAATTCGGGCGACTTAAAGGAGTTTAAGCAATCACATATCAATATTGATTTCAAAATCAACAACATTTACTTGAGGCGCAGAAGTTGTTTTCTACCTCTACATTTTTACATTTGATTTCAGTGAAAATTAGTAATAGTCATTCCATAGTTTTAGGAGATACGATGCTTTTTAGGGATATTTTGAATCCCCAGTTTTCTAAGCTTGTGGATATGGCAATTTTGGTGGGGAAATATTCTATTCATGCATGTAAATGGAAGAAATGTAAACCTTTCTTTATTTTATTTCTTTCTACTTTATTTTATGTCTTTCCTCTCACTTCAGTTCAGTGAGAAAGTCTGAAATACTTTTAAAAAATAACTAAGAAAGAAGGAATATATATATACTGTAAAAAAAATTATGGTTTTCTTAGTGCATTGGCTGATAATTCTGCTTGTTTTAAGCATAAAGAATACTCATTATCATGTCATTTTAAACTTATCTTGATTTAATAATGTTTAGATATTTGTAGTGGAAAACAAGGCAGAAATACTGAGCAGGAACATCATTTTTTTGTGCAATGAGTCAGTAGCTGTCATCCAGTGAGAGTGTAGAGCTTAAAAATGAATGTGGATCATCTCAGATCATTTAATCTTGTGAGAATTAAAATCAAAACACCAACACGAATCTATAATGAGATATTATATAAATGTATTAGAACTATAAAGCAACTCAAAGCCTTTATTTTTAAGAACGAGCACAGAATTGTTGTTATTTTAAATGTTAAGGCTTATATATTGTTTCTTTCTTTTTTTATATAGCTATAATTCATATCTCTGGATATGAAGCATCCGTTCCATCCAGCAGTGACACACGATGTAGCTGATTTAGTGAATGTCAGTGCATGAGACTTTCTTAAACTCATATAATACTGTGAGATATTCTACAGCAGCCGACATGTGAGCTTTAACTTCTGTGATTCGCACAAACACTCATTAAATCAGCTCTCTCACTCACACACACACACACACACACACACACACACACACACACACACACACACACACACACACACACACACACACACACACACAAGGCCTGGATGTTAGAGAGGAGGTGAAGGAAAAGCAAGATGAGGAGAGGCCGGAAAAAAGGAGGTAATCGGGACAAAGTGTTCGGATGCGACCTGCTGGAGCACCTCAACTCCACCGGACAGGACAGTGAGTTCATTCACACACACACACACACACACAGATACACACACACACACACACACA
>NC_056573.1:27390944-27460944 GCF_018340385.1 Cyprinus carpio | reverse complement strand
GCAAGATACTAATGCTTTTATTTTATTTTACTTTTTTTTACTTTATTTTATTTTACATTATTTTACTTTATTTTGCTTTACATAAATTAATTTTACTTTATTAATCTTGACATAAGTGTAACATCACTATTATAAAGTTTTAGGATTAGTGCATCCCTAATAACATGAGTTAAGAAAAGTAAGACAAGGGTGCCTAAAAGTTTAATAATAATTCATTTTTGAACATAATTTTGCTAGATATTGATGTTTTCATGTAAACGCTAATATCATTTTATTTTATTTTGTTTTATTTTATTTTATTCCACTGCTTCACTGATCATGCAGATTAATCCGCATTAAACTTGACCGTCTGTGTTGTGTTTCAGGAGGAAGGGCTCCCTCAAAGGAAGGAAGTGGAAATCCATTTTTAATTTGGGCGGGAGACTCCAAGATCCACGCAAGAAGAACAAATACTGCCCTAAAGGTGCGAGCAACTGACTGTAGATTACATGACTAAAGTCAACAGATAATTAACTACAAATGCTTCCCCTCTCACATCTAATTCATAGCTTTATTTCTCATTATTGATTCATGTTTATCTGTATCTTCTTAATGCACAGATAAAGAAAAGACGGCTCTGAGGCCGGCGAAGAGCATGGACTCTCTGAGCTCAGGTCCTTTTGCAGTAGACGGTATGAAGAGAGTTTTATCAGATATTAAATGTTGCACATGTCTTGGTGTTCATTCACCCTACTGATTGTGTACTTTACCTTAATTTAGAATTTGTACAATAATTTAAAAAGCATCTATAAGCACAAATATATGTTAAAAAATAAATGCCACAAATGCCTTTTTTTATTAATCAAAAAAAAAAAAAAAATCAGAAATAATCTAAATAATTCCGTTTTGTTCTGTCCATATATGTAACTCATTAACCTAATCAGAGGTTTTAGATCTTTATTTTGAAACTATGTTAGAATCATTAACCTTATTTACATGCACATCATTTTCAATTTAAGGAATTTTCTAATAATTCTCATCAAGATAATAAATATTGTCTTTTTTTCTGAAAAGATAGTTACTTGCTTAAAGTGTTCAGTGATTGCAATATTACACTTTTTTTACTCTGTCCTTACTAAAAGTAATCAGAAGATTAATTATCGCTACTTCTGCATGAGCACAAAAATATTCTATGCAAGAATTTTTCACATCAGTTTCTGCAAAAAGATTTTTGAAAGGCATTAAAACTTTTTTCATCAAGGATGCATTTAATTATTATTATATTATATTATTTAATCATTTATAATATTAAAAAAGATTTCTGTTTCAAATAAATGATGTTCTTCTTAACTTTCTAATCAAATGAAAAAAAAAAATCACGGTTTCCATAAAAATATTCAACAGCACAGCTGTTTTCAACATTGATAATAATCAGAAATGTTTCTTCAGCAGTAAATCAGCATATTAAAATAATTTCTGAAGATCATGTGACACTGAAGACTGGAGTAATGATGCTGAAAATACAGCTGCGCATCACAGAAATAAATTACAGTTTAACAGAGATTCACATAGAGAACAGTTATTTTTAATTGTAATAATATTTCAAATTTTTTTTACAGTATTTTTGATCAAATAAATACAGCTTTGAAAAAAAAGATTCTTTGAAAAACATTACCAAAAGCTTTTGAACGGACACAAGTATTATTGTTTGTCTCTCAGATTCCAAACATCCTCCTCCTCTGGTTCTGTCCACGGTGTCGGGCAGCTCAGAGGGCGTGGCTTCTGTCGGTGGGGGCATGTCCAGTGGATACGCAGTGACCTACAGGCGAACAGGCGGAGCTCAGGTCAGCATGGTGAGTGGAGGAACCGCGGGAACTTATAACCGTCTGGAGTCTGGGGGCGGAGCCGAGGGCATGTCACAGGGCGTGGCCAGATCACCCGGAATGACCAGCAAAGCAGACCGGCGCGCTGGGATACACATATCAGGGCCATTTTCTGTGACCGTCCCGCTTCATATAACGTCTGGATTGGCTCTGGGTGTTCTGCACGGCGGATGGAACGAGAAGGAACAAACTCTGCAAGGAGATGAAGCTGAAGACGAGGACTTTAAGAGCACAGAAACAGAGACAGAGTCCACAGATGGGAATCCACAGAGCAAAAATGATGATGTTCAAGAGGGGGAAAGAGAAACTAATAGTTATGTGAAAAGTCAGGTGGACTGTGGGAAGGATATAGCAGAGATTACAAAAAAGGAGAATGACATGCCAGAAAAAGGAGACGCATCGAATGCCATAGAAGCAGAGAAAGAACATCTGAGTCCGAATCAAGAGTCTTTTGAGGAAAATGTAGAAGATACACAACCACAAAACAAAGTGGAAAACACAGAAGAGGATTACATGGGTAAGAGAGACATATTGAGATTATTATTTACTCACATGTAAATGAGTGCAGTCTGATGATCACAAACTTACAAGTTCAGAATGAGTTGTTTTTGCAATTTTGTTTAAATTTTTTTTGCAATGTTTTCAAGGCAATTAGGGCAAGACACTGCAGGTGAATAGGGTAAAATAGTTTTTTTTTTTTGCATTGGTTTTCTGAAATGTTATGTTTAAATATGCAAATCGGTCAATGTATAATTAAATATGCACTAATTTGCATACATTTCCACAACAGAAATCTGAACATTGGTTCGAAATTCTTGTTTGATTTTGTTGGCATATTAGAGGTTTTTGCTAAGGTCAATTAGTAAAACTCTTTATAAATCATAAATCAGAAAATTCTGCCAACAGACAGAAAACAAACACACTTTCACCACCATTCTATAAGCAAAAAATTTTATATAAATTAATGTGAATGAAATATGAACAAACCCCTCCATAAAACCCTTTAAAATATAGAGATGAATAAAACTGTAAGTTTTGGTTTGTGTAAGTGCTGTTGAAGTGGAAAAGGAAACTCACCACCTTTAAAATTTCACATTTTTACCATGTTCTTTTAGGAATAAAATGTATGTGTAAATATCAGTGTGAATGATATATGAACAAACCCCTCAGTAAAAACCTTCAGAATATAGAGAGGAATAAAACTGTAAGTTTTGGTGTTTGTAAGTGATTCTGAAGTGGAGAAGAAACTCACCACCTTTAAAATTTTGCATTTTTACCATGTTTTTAAGAAAAAAATGTATGTGTAAATATCAGTGTGAATGATATATGAACAAACCCCTCAGTACAAACCTTCAGAATGTAGAGAGGAATAAAACTGTAAGTTTTGGTGTTTGTAAGTGATTCTGAAGTGGAGAAGAAACTCACCACCTTTAAAATTTCGCATTTTTTCCATGTTTTTAAGAACAAAATGTATGTGTAAATATCAGTGTGAATGATATATGAACAAACCCCTCAGTACAAACCTTCAGAATGTAGAGAGGAATAAAACTGTAAGTTTTGGTGTTTGTAAGTGCTGCTGAAGTGGAGAAAAAACTTTTAAAGTTATGGGTTCTAATTAAAATCTACAGACGCAAATAGATAAAGTGTGATAAAATAAACACCTATAAGTGTATTTTGAATTTGTTTACCCCAAAAGTCTTAAAAAGCACTTGAAAATTGACTAGTGCATGAAAAAAAGTTTTTGCCTATAGTGTTTATTTTATTGCACTTTATCTATTTGCATCTGTAGATTTTAATTACAATTCATATCTTTGAAAGTTTCTTTGTCCAATTTGGCAGCACTTGGATACACCAAAATTTACAGTTTTATTCCTCTCTATATTCTGAGGATTTTTACTGAGGGTTTTTTTCATATATCATTTACATTGATTTATATTTTAAATATTTTATTCCTAAAAACATTTAGGATTGTTTTTTATCTGTTGACAGTATTTTCAGATTTTTGGAGTGATAAAAAGACAAATCCAAAATCCCTTCTGTAAAAACCTTTAATATATTGGCAAAACCAAACAAGAATTTTGAACTAATGTTCAGATTTATGTTATGCAAATGTTTGCATATTAGTAAAATACAAAAATATGTTTGCAATTTTTACTTTAATCAATCAACTGGAAAAGTATGGTGAAATATATTAGTTTTTTTTTTCCGTTCACCAGGGATGTCTTGTATTAAATGTGTATTTTGGATGATTTTTTCACTAGTCTGAAATAACACATAAAAAGCCAAATAGCCCAAAATACAAAACCTGATCAGTGCATGAAAAAACTATGTTTTTGCCTGTAGCATCTTGCCGTAAATTTTAATATAATATGTGGGAAATTCTGATTGCTCCTAACATGAGCTGTTTGAGGAAAGTGTGTGTTTGAAAATGAAGGCAAAGTGAATGTTTTTCCCACAGACATGAGAGGAAACCTACATCAAGAACCCGTCAGTCCAAACTACTATGAGGACATGGAGTTTCCAGACCCAGATCTGCCAATGGATTTCCAGGAAGCCTTCGGGTTCCTGGATTCGATGGACAGCTGTGCTGCAAACCAGGTGTGTTTATGCATGTGTGAATAAAGAAATGAATGCGTGAGAAATAACAGTCTCACAACAACTCTTCTCACAAGAAATTTGACTAATGCTTACAGTACATAGTACACACAAATATTAATTAAATTAAATTAAATTAAATTAAATTAAATTAAAAATAAGAAATTAAATCAAATTAAAACTTAAAAACAAATTTACATTACATTTACTTGTAAAGTATTATAATTAAATTGAATTAATTATTTTTAATTGTAACATTTTTATGAATGATTTACTTAGTTTTATACAATAGTGAATAATTATATATATTTTTATTATTCAAATATTATATATATATATATATATATATATATATATATATTATAATATATATATATATATATATATGCAGAAATTAATTAAATCACTAATTTAATTGAATTATTTTACACTTTCATTTTGAATTAAAATATTAGAATATTATTATAACCTAATATAAAATAAAATAAGTTTTATTCAGTATTAAATAATACAGTAGTGTGTGTACACACACACACACATACTGTATATGTATATGTATATCATTATTATTATTAAGTAAATTAAGTTATTAAAAATAGTTCTGCTTTTGTAACTATCTACATAGTATTGTTCATTACCTAATAAAATCTAAAATATTTTATAAAATATTATAAAATAATTAATTAAAATGACATTTTCTTCGACTCTTCCATGATCTTAGATCAACTTTTTTACCATTGCAGTGCATTGTGGGATTGTGTGATGCTGTATTATATGATTCTATAAGAGGTTTTCATTCAGTTTCAGTGATTAATCATCTGTCATTTTTTAAAATGAGTCTAAATGAAGTATCGTATAAAGTAGTTTAATACTGTTGATTTGCTTGTATATGGTGAGCACACTTATAATGCCTTAAGATGTCTGTAATTGATGTCTGTCTCGCTTTCTCTCTTCTCCAGGTTGAGTTCTCAGTCGAGGCGCCTTGTTTTGAGAACGAATATGAGGATGAGGAGGATGAAAACAAGGACAGTCTGTCGCAAAACTGCACTAATGAGCGTCAAACACCTGCAGCCAAAGGCAACAGCCCATCCTTCACACACAGGCCTCTTCCTGGAAAATCACACAGCCTGCCATTTAAGTCCTGCCCCTTCCTGCCGGCCCTCTCATTATCCTCAGACGACGAGTACAGTCCTGCTGATGATGATGATGATGATGATGATGATGATGAGTCTGATAAAGGTTCTGAATATGAGGAGATGTTTTGTAGGAGTCTCCCAGCCAGTCGGGGTTTTCAGAGACTGTCATGGTCTTGTCCACAAACCACCGCTGACTCATTTACTAGCAATGATATAGATCTTCACACTAACCAATCAAACGCACTTCCTCCAGAGAACAACAATGATGTGCAACCCATCGACCAATCAGAAGATGCGATTCCTGCAGCTTCTGCATTGACAGACAGTAGTGAACCTGCCTTTGACCCATCAGTTTGTGAAGAACATCTCAGTTCAGCTGTATTAAAGACAGACGAAGTGTGTATAGATGAAAAGAAGAACGACGAGAGAGATTCAGAGGACGCGGAGAATGATAAACAAAAAATGATGTAAGTACCTCAGTTCTTCTAAAATTAAAGTTCATTTCATAATTTATTCACCAATATGACTTTATTTCTTGTGTAAAAACATTAAAGGAGAATAAAACTGTTCTTGTAGAGGTTGTCAAGGTCTAATAATGACACAAAACACCAAAATGTAATCCATACAATTTATGTGATATATTACACTTTTTTTAAGTCATATGATGCTTTGTGTCCGAAACAAACAGAAAATGTATTTAATTTACATTTTTACTTAAAGTATTATTTTTTAAATTAAATATTTCGTACATTTTCACTGTCTACTTTTGAATAACTACTAGTTTTGAATAAATGTACTGAATAAATGTAGCATAAAAATTACGTAGCACACAAATATTAATAGTAGCAATAATAAATTAAAATAATGTAATAATTTTTTTTCACTTAGATTTTTGATTAAAACTTAAATTAAACTAAATATTTTTAAATTTAACTTATTTTTTGTTAAACTTAGTTTTAGTAACTTAGTTTGATTGAGTATTGCATTATAAATATTTATATTAATAATTAGTGACTTAATTTTTTATGCAGTCTAATTCAATAATTTAATAATATAATAAATAATAAAAATTATATTAAATAATTAAAATTACTTAAATTAATCTGTTAATTAAATATAATAATAATAATAAGTAAATATATATTATAATGAAATATATAAACATATTTATCACATAAAAAAATAAATAGCACACATAAATATTGGGTAATTTATGATTAATTTAATTATTAATAATTCATTTTTTTTTTCTACATTTTTGAATCATTTAATTAACAGACTGAAAATCTTCTCAGTATTCATAAAGACTTTTATCATGCATTTATGGTTGACTTTGGAGCTCGACAGCCCCTGGTCACTGTGTGTTTTCTTTTTATGGTAAACATAAACCTGAACACTCTAATAATCTCCTCTACTTGTGTTTCAAGGCAGAAATAATATTGGGTTGTAACAACACAAACTGTGTAGCATTTGTGTAATATTTGACTTTTGTATGTGTTCAGAGGACAAGAGGATCCAGAGAGTGAAGCCAGTGAAGAAGACACTTATTTTGGACCGGACTCGATTCCTTCTTCACCAGAACCCGGCCAAACTGAGACCGACAGCACCAGCGTTCCTGATCCCATCCCAGCACTGTCTCCAGCTGAAGATGCTCAGCAGGTGCTGGATGCTGACGGTTACCATGGTAACAGTGAGGTAATAATCACCGCTGAGCTCACGGATGCAGACTGCGTCTCGCTGGCTCCTCAAGACCAACCACCAGAGGAACAAACACAGATTATCAATGAAACAAAGACTGAAGAGGGTCAAACGGTGGAGGATGAGACGAGAGAGGAAACAGAAGATATAGTGGAGTTGGAAAAATGCACAGAAAATCAAGGAGAAGAGTGTGAGAACAACAACAAAACAGATACAGATGAAGGAAAGTGTGATGATGTTGAAGAAGATGCAAAATCTGGATCTGAAGAGGAATGTATTGATGGGAACGAAGAACAAAAACAAGTGGACACAACTGAAAGAAAAGAGGATTTCATGGAAAATAGTGGAGATTGTGAGGAAAATGCAAATGATGGACCTGAAGAAGGAGAACAAGACAAATACGAAGCTGGAAGACAAGACGATTTAGAGGAAAATAGTGGAGATTGTGAGGAAAATGCAAAAGATGGATTTAAAGAAGAAGCCAAAAGACAAGATTTAGAGAAAAACAGTGAAGAAGGAGATGAAGAACACGCAAAAGGAGAACAAGAACCTAAAAGACAAGAAGTTTTGAAGGAGAATAATGGAGAATCTGAGAAGGTAGATGAGGAACATACAAAAGAAGGAGAACAAGACAAAAACGAAGCTGAGAGACAAGAAGATTTAGAGGAAAAAAATGGAGAATGTGAGGAAAATTCAAAAGAAGGAGAAAAACATAGAAACGAAGCTGAAAGACAAGAAGATTTAGAGGAAAGCAGTGAAGGAATCTCTGAGGAGGACGTGAACGTAAAAACAGAAAGTTCTGTTGAGGGAGATCTTCCTCCTGAAGGTGGAGACGATCCGGAAAGGTCCAGACTCATGCAGCGACCAGATGAGATTCAACACGGACAAACAGAAAGCAAAGAGACGGAAGAGGAGATCTCAGCAGCGCCTCCCAAACGCTCTCCACATAAACCTGCGAATCCCTCGAAAGCGGTTCCTGTCGTTCCTCCCAAACCTCAGACCTCCAAACTCACGGCGTTCACGCTCAGAAAACAGCTTCAGGACAGACAACATGACGATAAAGAGGCGCAGGGCGAGACAACCGACCAAGAACACGGAACCGAAACTAAAGCGCCGCAGAGAGAAAGCGCAGAGAACTGTAAAACACAGCCGAGGCGTGCTGACGTGGACGGGACGAGGCTGGACTCCGAGGGTCCCACGGAGAGACGGGAAGCGTGGGACGGAGGAGCGGATCAGAGGAGAGACGCAGACAGAGAGGCCAAGAGGAACAGCGGCATCAGCATGTGTTTCGATGAAGCTGTGGCTCGACACGGAGAAGAGGAGCCGAGGGAGAGAGAGCACAGAGAGACTGTCCGGAGCGCAGTGGGACAGAGACAGCCGGAAAGACGGGAAAACTGACTCACTTGATAACTAAAGAGGAGAGCAAACCTGTAAAATATAATGTGCAAAAAAAGGTGTTCACATTTTCTTTCAACATACTCATTTTCACATATGTGGTTAGAAGGTTTGTATAGCTGAGAAGTGCATCTCACATCATTTAATATCTTAATATTCATGGTCAAAGACGTTAAGATATCCGCATCAAAAGAAATTTATAAAAATGATTTCATGTCCATAGAAAGCACATTAAATGTGAGTAAAGTGTTTCAAATTTTTACGTTTTTGGAGAATAAAATTTTAAAATTTGGCTGAAATAATATTACATTGTCATTCAGTGTAACACAATATTTATGTAAAAATGTAAACAATGTGCCTATTCTGATGTGTACATATTAAAATATATAAAAGAATAAGGGAGCATATTAAAATTGATTGTGTTTTAGAAATGCTTACAAAATTGGCAAAATGTTAAAATAAAATTTTTTTTAAAAAAAAAGTAAAATTTCAGCTAATTGGTATTTGGGGTGAAAGTAATTAGTTTTTTAATATGTCATAAATTTATTTTTGTTGTAAATATGCCTGATGTGATTGTTACGCTGAATGAAATTTTAGTGGGTCTCTTCTGTAAATCAGGGAATAATGTATGATATTTATTTTTTTGCTCAGGAAAAACAAAAACAAAATTGGAATTAAATTAACCAGAAAAAATTTGAATATTTTTTGGGGCAAAACAGCAACAATTTAAAGCAGTATTACACTTGTTTTTATGCTTCAACCCTATTTCGTCTTTGACCCTCATGCAAAATAAAAAATATTGATTAACCAGTTGATCATTTTCAGACTTGTTTAATGTTTTGATTGTATATCCTAATGCACTCACAGGAATATAAAAACTCAGGAACAAATGCATAAGAAACCGAACACAGCCGCTTAATTAAGACAATCTGTATATGATGTTTGTTTGTATTTCAATCTCTGTATACATTTTATTTCAATAAATTAGAATTTTCATTATCTTGTGCATGTATGATGTGTTTTTAATGACTTGTATATTATATATTTCAAGAGAGCAGGATTTCAAAGAATCTACCTGTAAGTATAAGAGCAGACGGAGTCATCTGTAATTAAATTTTATATTTAAGCCGTACAAAAACAGGGTTTTTTTCTTTCTGTTTTTGCAATCTGTTAACTAATGAATTGATGGATAACTGGAAGAGGTTTGTCTCTAATCGACTTTTATTATCAAATGCAGAGACTTTCTCTTTTCTGTATTGGATTCTCCTCATGTCATGATGTCCATTATTAGATAAATTATTATATAATGTCATATGGAATAATAAACTAAATAAAATCTAAAAGACAAAATGTCAGTCTTGAACATCCCAAACTGTCAAACATATATAAGCCATTTCTAAAATGCTTATCCACAAAATGCTTATTATAAATCATAAATACAGGGTCGTCATCAACCTCCTGTCTCTGTTTCCATGGTTACCTCTAAGAACAGATGCCTATTTGGTACCAGGAGAAAATAATCATAAGCAACTTTTACTAAAAGGTTTGAAAATGCTGTTGAGTATTAATATGTAAAATTACAGCTGTTTATTGTTAAAATAAACCTTGTTTAAATCCAAATGCGTTTTTGCGGCGCTTCTAATTTTGGATTTACGGTGCTTTAAAAGAAACAGCCCAAAATGCATTGGTCCCTCGAACGGTGACGTACTTCTCTAGGAAATAGTCAACTGTTTTGTGTAAACACTATTGATGCGCGCTCGGCATTTACCGAAGGAAAGCACCAGATCGCACGCGAGCTCCTCTACCCTCGTAAGCATCATCTGTACCATACACGCACTTTATTCGACACTTAAGCGACTAGGATGTCCGCGTCGGTCGATATCCACGCGCAGCTGGCGTCGATCCTCGAGCGCTTCGCCAAATGCGCGCTGCTGGAGATGAGTCGCGCGGTGGAGCAGGAGATGACGCGCCGCCAGATGGAGACGGAGACGCTGCTGGTCAAGCTTCAGTTCACCGAGAGCGAGCTGCGATCGGCGCGACAGAGTCAGGCGTACCCGCGCTCCGTGGGAACACAAGTCAACAACAGCGGACAGAGAGGTGCGCGCGACTCCAGACACGCCAGCGTTCATTCAGAGTCAACATGATGCTGTGTAACCTGCGCTTTTCAATCTTCGATCATAATAAAAATAGCTTGCGCTTTCGCTTAAACGACTTTCTGTCTCTGGTGACGTATGGAAGGCCCCGCTGCGGTTCGGCCAATAGCTAGCGACCAGCGTTCTAACCACGCCCCCTCAACCTGTCATACAGTTTCAAAACGTTGAGTAAAATGGGTTGCAAATTCAGATTCATGTTGACTTTAAATTGAAGTGCTTAGCATTAAACATTGGGATCAGATTGATGCATGCTGGTGATAGTATTAGTAATAGGGATAATTTACACAAAAGTGATCATTCTTTCATCATTTACCCTCATGTAAAATGATTCGAAAACCATATGATTTTCCTTCCATGCAACATTCAGGAGATATTTTGCATGCAGTGGAAGTGAATTTGAATCTCCATATGAAGTGGTCTAGCTGGCTTGTGCTCTATATTTAAGTCTTCTGAAGTCATTTGATAGCTTAGTTATTAGTTATTAATTACTGGAAATATTTCACTCTTTCTAACACATTTTAGGACTGCTTTTTTAAATATACATACATATGTGCGTGTGTGTGTATATGTGTGTATGTATATATATATATATATATATATATATATATATATATATATATATATATATATAATAGATTATTTATTTAAATATTAAAATATGTATATTTTAATTTGTATATATACATTATATATATATATATATATATATATATATATATATATATATATATATATAATATTTTATATTCATTTATATATTAAAATATTTATTTAAGTATTTGTATTTTACTTTTGTTATATAAACATACATAAAATTAATTAATCCATGTAATAAATAATCCATTAAATGTATTTACAAATAAATCATCTCGTTGTCTAATAAACATGGCATTGTATATTATGAATATTTTTGGCTCATTGACAAATTTCTTTTGTTTCTCTTTTGTAAGTTGCTAAATCCATAAATGTACACGTTACATGAGGGTGGGTAAATGATGCCAGAAGTTTTAAATATTACAGATACATGCATTGTTACTGTTGTACTGTATTTCATGACCCCCCCCCCCACACACACACACACACACTATTTATTTTTCTCATCAGAGGTGAACCTCAACCTTGTGAAGTTCAATGAAAACTTTGACGGAGAAACACAGACAGAGACGTACACAGACGATTCTTCAGCACAGACATTCGCACTGAATGTAAGCATTGCTTCGATTCTTTAGATTAGATTCTTATTCAGTATGTTATATAGTATCTTGGTTTCTTGTCATTCCCAGATACAGGAAGATGGAATCAAATCCATTCGGATCAAAGAGGAGCACATGGATGAAGGACAGTGGGACAGCGGACCGAGTAAAAGACATACGCATTCTTAAATTAACCAAACTTTCAAAAATTATAATAGTGCTACCAAGTATTTACTCTTTATGATTGTCAATTATAATATTCTAATCTACATTCTCAGTCGTTTGAATGATTCCACACTGTTTTTATTCTAGTATCTCCTGCTCTTTGCCCGTTGGGTCCAGAGGTGGAAGACCAGGACAGTTTCAGCGCGGGAACAACAGGACCAGCTAGAGAGGGTGAGAGTTCACTTCATACCAGAACTAGTCCAACTAACTAGTGTTTAGACTTAGGGGCCTTTTTAGCTGCTCTACCAAGCATCAGATACACTGCACTGTATGTATACGGCATGGTTTCGGTACAGCAGGGGATAAAACGAAACATGAAATTGTGTCTTTTGTTATTTTTTAGTTTTTTATTAAAGGGATACTCCAACCCAAAATGAAAATTTTGTCATTAATCACTTACCCCCATGTCGTTCCAAACCTGTAAAAGCTTAGTTTGTCTTCAGAACACAATTTAAGATATTTTGGATGAAAACCGGGAGGCCTGTGACTGTCCCATAGACTGCCACCCCACAAGGATGCGGTGTTTCTATGTGTATTTAGCTTTGATTTGAAAGAAAACAGCACATCCTTGTGGCGCGGATGATACAGAAGAGCATACACAGCATACGGTGATATGGAGAGACACAGAGGAGACCTTGACACTGTTATTTACTTGACATTCACAAGCCTCCCGGTTTTCATCCAAAATATCTTAAATTGTGTTCAGAAGATGAACGAAGCTTTTACGGGTTTGGAACGACATGGGGGTAAGTGATTAATGACAAAATTTTCATTTTGGGGTGGAGTATCCCTTTAAAGGTGTGAAATAAGTCTCTGATGTCCCCAGAGTGTACACGTGAAGTTTTATCTTAAAATACCTCATATATTTTTTTATATCTTGCTGAAATTGCCACTTTTAGGGAATGAGCTGAAACGCTCTGTTTTTGTGTTTGTCCCTTTAAATGCAAATGAGCTGGTGCTCCCGCCTCCCTTTTCAGAAGAGGGCGGAGCTTCAAGAGTTCATGTTCCTGCAAAACAGATTGTACTGTGCAGTAAACGCGCGCTTATGAATTACACAGACGGGGAGCATGGCACGATAAAAATAACGTCTCATGGTAACTTCGCGTGTTATCACATTATGAGCTCGTCAAATTCAAGCGGTCGACTTCACATTGCTTTCTAATTCAATTTTTAACTATCACATTCCTGTTTACGATCATTCTGGAAGCACGTGAAGGCGCATCAGTGAAAACAGGCAGAGACAATGGTAGGTTTAACAACATTAGCTTTACAGATAGCCGAGAATCTCAATAAAAAACAAAATATGACACGTGATGCTTACTTTGTCTGGAGTCAATCTTTGCACAACTCCAGCGCTGAAGTGACCCTCGTTTGTGAGGCAATACGGCGTAAAATGATTAACACAAACATACAGGACTCATACAGGCATTTCTATTAATCTAAACGAGTTGTGTTCCGAATTTGAGGTTGATATCGCAAAAAAAAATTTAGCTTTCAGCAAGGTTTTGTTTGGCTGCAGTACCAAACGTTTCCACTAGGTGGAATTCACTTCCCATTTATTTCAAGTGCTGTCATTTTTGACTGCCAACAATAAAAGTGTGACTGTTTCCTTCAGGACAATGTATATATTTTTCATTTTTTAATTAATTTAGTATTCTGATGAAGAAAAAAATCTAAAAACTGACCAACGCAACACCAAAAGGTTAATCAATTCTATTATAATTAAAATTTTCTTAAGTTTTAAAACACAAATCTATTTCAGCTGATTTCAGCGGAGCCTTATTACTTGCACATTACTATAATATTAAAGGTTACATTTAACAACAGAGCCCAAACTATTTAATTTTTAAATACAGTTATCAACACTCAAAAATAAAAAATGTACATACAAACATGTAAGGTGCAGCTCTCCTAACGCTCTGCTCTCTGTACTTCGATCTGCAGGCCGGAGTAAAATCAAGCCCAGCGGATTGTGGAATTCACCCGTTTCTGAGGAATATCCCATCAACTCCGAAGGCCAGAGTTTGGACGCGTCTCCTCTGGAATCAGGCGAGCGATACGAGAACCGACGGCCGGATCTGAACACACAGCACCCCGTGGAGGAAGCGTACAGACCGGAGGAGGTCTCCCTGCGTGCGAACCCATCAGCGGCGGAGAGGAGCTCTCGCTGCCCTCAGTGCGGAAAGACCTTCACTACACGCTTCTACCTGAAGATCCACCAGCGCATCCACACCGGAGAGAGACCCTACACCTGCCCACAGTGCGGCAAGGGCTTCTACTGCAACTCACACCTGATCTCACACCAGCGCTCGCACACCGGAGAGAAACCCTACAGCTGCGAGGAGTGCGGCAAGTCTTACTCGCACTTAAACTCGCTCAAACTGCACCAGCGCAGCCACACAGAAGAAGAGGCGTATGCGTACTGGTGATCCATGACCTGCCACATGACTTCGTTTGACATTCGACACATATTTTTATATTTTCACACAACTTTTTATCGAGTAGCTGGTTGACATTACCTTTATATCCATTTATTTTCTATTTGTTAAATATCGATTGATACATAAAATGCATTTCATTTATATATAAATACATTTTTCATTTTATGACCCGTGTTGTTTTATGATATTTTATTAGTTTGTATGGATTATTTAATATGGGAGCATCGTTTTGCAATTGACAATAAAAACCCGTGACTTTCTGATTGGGAGGGAGTCTTGTTGTTGTTTACACTGGTGTGTGTTGCAGGAGTGTGTGTGTGTGTGTGTGTGTGTGTGTGTGTGTGTGTGTGTGTGTGTATTTGATCTTAAGCTTCATCTGCTTCATGTAGAGCATGTCACAGGAGATCCAATCTGAAAGGCTCTTGAGTGAATGTTAGAGAGGAAAGAATTTAAATAAAATAAAATAAAATAATATAGAGATGCTCAGACTAAACAGTGATAATGAATAACCCAATAATTAATAAATAATATTTAATTAAATAAAATTTCATGAAGAGATGCTCAAATAACAGTACTATGTTTAATAAAACAAAATTATTAAAATAAAATTAACAACAGCGGTATGTCCAATAATACATAACCAAATAGTAAATAAATAAAATGTAAATTAATAAAACAACAGTACTGTTCAATAATAAATAATTACATCATAAAAAAATTAGTATAGAAAAAAAATTAAAATAATATAGAGATGCTCAGACTAAAAACAGTAATAATAAATAACCCAATAATAAATAATTTTTAATTAAATTTAATTTCATACAGAGATGCTCAAACAATACAAAATTTATAAAAAAAAAAATTAAATAAAATATAGATATGCTCCAACTAACAATAAAAGTGTGTCCAATAATAAATAATCACATCAAAAATAAAATTAATATAGAGATGCTCTTATGTCCAAAAATAAACAAATAATAAATACCCATTAATAAACAAATACATTTGAAAGAAATAAATCTTAATAGAGACGTGCTCGAACAGCAGTTCTATGAAAAATCATAAAATCTAATAATAAAACTAATTAAATACAGAGATGCTTAAAGTAACAGCAGTACTATGTGCAATACTAAATAATAAAGAAATAATCCAATAATAAATAATTTAAATAAAACGTGATAAAGAGATGTTCAAGCAACCTTGCTATGTTCAATAAGAAATAATCAGTTAATAATCAAAATAAATTAAATTAGTGTCCAATAATAAATAAATAATATAATGATATTAAATTAATAAAATAAAACTTAATATAGAGATTTTCAAGCTTACAACAGTATTATACCCAGTGATAAATTTTAAAAAAATTCTGTTATTGAACTTCGGCTGCCCGCGTGACTTTTATTTTGACGGATGTTTCCCCAAAGTTCCGGTCCACCGGAAACACGGCTCATCCGCGGCGGTGGATTATGTGTGTTGTGTTTCTCTAGTGATAGAAAAACAGCGAGATGAGCTCGTTACAGGCGCAGATCTCCGCGATCATGGAGGTGCTGGCGAAGGCGGCGGTGGCGGAGATCAGTCAGCTGCTGGAGGAAGACGCTGCTGCTCTTCATCAGGAGATCCGGAGGAAGAACGAGGAGATCCGGGGACTGAAGAACCGCCTGCTGCTCACCGAGACCAGACTTCAGAGAGCCACCGCAGACAGATGCTCCATCGGTGTACAGGTGCAGCTCACGGACACCAGTAAGAACCCCTCCTGCTGCACTGCGCTGCGTTTCTTTACTCTTTTCATTACATTTACATTTAGTCATTTAGCAGACGCTTTTATCCAAAGCGACTTACAAATAAGGACAATGGAAGCAATCAAAAACAACAAAAGAGCAATGATATATAAGTGTTATAACAAGTCTCAGTTAGCTTAATGAAGTACACGTAGCAAGGGCTTTTAAATAATATAATAAATAAAAAGAAAACAGATAGAATAGAAAAAGAATAGAGCAAGCTAGTGTTAGAGGTCTTTTTTTTATAATTGTATAATAAATGAAAAGAAAACAGATAGAATACAAAAAGATTAGAAAGGTAGTTAGATTTTAATTTTTTTTTTAAATAGAATTAGAAAACATTACATTTATATATGTGTGTGTGTATGCCAAATATATACAATATAAAAATGTGTTAACAAATATACATTTAATATATATATATATATATATATATATATAATTCGCGATATTTGACATTTATAGATTTTTTTACATGATTGTTTTATTGAAGTTGATTGTTATTTTATTATTTTTATCTAAATTATATAAAAAATAAATATAATTAACTTTAATCAAAAATGTAAATGTTATATTCATGTAAAAAATATATGTAATTACATTAATCATATATATATATATATATATATATATATATATATATTATATATATATATATACATACATACATACATAAACACTCACACAGACATATATATATATATATATATATATATATTTATATATATATAATAAAATTATATATTAAAAAAAATTATAAAATAATAAATTTTGATTTATCGTAAAATTAATTTGAAAATATTTATATATATATATATTTAATATAATTATATAGATTTTTACATGAGAATACATTTTTATTATTTTTAAAGTTGATTATATAATTTTTATATATAATTTACATAAAATTAAATAAAAACAAAACTTTTGCATCTATATAATATATGTGTGTTTTTATATATATATATATATCTAAATTATAAATTCATTTTATTATATAATTTTTGAAATATATATTTGTATTAAATATATATGTGTGTGTGTGTGTATGTGTGTATATATATATATATATATATTAATTTTTAATATATAATTTACATAAAAATAAATAAAAATACTTTTGCTTCTATCAATCTATATCTATTGATCTATTGAGTCTGTACACTCACACACACTCACACACACACTTATATATATATTTTTTATGTGTGTGTGTATTTTCTTATTTTTATTTTTTAGGTAGATATATTAAAAGTCATCAGTGTTCCAAAAACAATTGAGTGTTAATAGTAAAGATAATCAAATGTTTTGCACTTAGTAATAGAGTTCATTAACCTAACGATGTGTTGCATCTTGACGTCTTAAAATGCAGTTCAGCTGATACTGAGATATTAGAGCTGGAACTATTAGTTTTATTGCTGCATTGAGTAAGCCCTCATGTTCTCTTCCTCTTCAGGAGTATCGGCTCCTTCGGTCGATCTCAGTCAGGAGACGGGTCTCGTCACAGAGGAGAAGCCTCATTACTCCCACACGCTGGAGCTGAAGCGGGAAGATCCCGTCACGTGCTCAGCAGAGCCGGAGGAAGAGGAGCTCAGCGGCCTGGAGTTTGAGATGAAGATCGAGCAGGTGGAGGAGAGCCAAAACCACCGCGACGATGGAAACGCTCATCCGTGGGGTTCGAAAGCGCTTGGCGATCCGGAGATCCGTCTGAGAGGGTCGGAGCAGCATTCCCAGACTTTCCCAGATCCGTATGTGATGCTGGAGGAACCCACGGCTCCGTCTTCCTCCGCTCTGTTCGCATACTCTCACCAGAACGAGAGCTTCGGCGCTTCTGGAGACGTCGAGTACGGATTGGATCCTCATTCGAGCTCGTGTCTGGCCAAAACTCTCTCGCAGCGTCCGTACCAGGAAAGCCATCCGCAGCCCAAACCGTTCCGCTGCGAGGAGTGCGGGAAGGGCTTCACACAGCGGACGCGTCTGATCACACACAGACGAATTCACACGGGCGAGAAACCCTTCCGCTGTCAGCTGTGCGGGAAAACCTTCTCCAGACAGGACAACTGTCTCCGACACATGCGTCTGCACAGCGGACAGAGATGAGGAACGCCGCTCCGAATGCTTTTATCGTGTCTCAGAGTGAGGTTTCTTCATGTTGTAGCTGTCCTGTAAATGTATCTTGCATTTCTGCATTACGGCCTGTTTGACACGTTCATTAATAAAGCAATAATCCCCAAGAAGCCGTGGTTTACAGTGAATTTATAACAGCTAAGAGACGTTGTTAGGTACGATGTAATAGCAGCTGTTATAAATTCACTGTAAACCACGGCTTCACGGGGCTTATAGATTTTATAAAACGGTTATTCCATATACGTAGTAAGGTTTCACAAAATAAAACGGCGCAAATAAAGTGTAATGATATTAATAAAAACAGTATTCTTCCACCAAAGAATGTAGTTCCTCAGAAACAGTTGTGGTTGCTACAAAGTGGTTGCCGAGCAACACACAAAAGTAAACAAAGGTGTATGTTACATTGTAGAGTAATTTACAACAGCTTTGAAGTTTGGGATCAGTAAGATTTGTAATGTGTTTTAAAGAAGTCTCTTCTGCTCACCAAGGCTGCATTTCTTTGATTAGAAATACAGTAAAAATTATGTAATATTATTACAATTTAAAATAAGTATTTTCTATTTTAATATACTTGAAACTGTAATTTATTTCTGTGATGTGCTGCTGTATTTTCAGCATCATTACTGTAGTCTTCAGTGTCACATTATCTTTAGAAATCATTCTAATATGATGATTTATTACAGTTTTGCTGCTTAATATATATATTTTTGGAACCTGTTTAACACATCCTTTGCTGAATAAAAGCATTATTTTATTTTTTATTTTTTTTAAAGAAAAAATTGCTGACCCCAAACTTTTTAACAGTATTGTATATTGTTTCAAAAGATTTATATTTTAAATAAATGCTGTTATTTGTAACTTTTTATTCATCAAAGAATCCTGAAAAAAAAGTATCTCAGGGTCCAAAAAAATATTAAGCAGCAAAACTGTAATAAATCAGAATTTAAGAATTATTTCCGTGACACTGAAAACTAGATAATGATGCTGAAAATTCAGATTTGATCACAGAAATAAATTACAGTTTAACAGATATTCACATAGAAAACAGTTATTTTAAATTATAATAATATTTCACAATTTTTACTGTATTTCTGATCAAATAAATGCAGCCTTTATGAGCAGAAGAGACTTCTTTAAAACACATTACAAATCCCAGACTTCTGAACAGCAGTGTATTTTTACACACACACACACACACCAGTTCTTTCTGGTCCTTGAATCTGATTGGCTGAGAGGTCTTTCCAAATCTAAAAAATACAAATTTATTTAAAATATTAATAAAAATTATAATAGTGTCTCTGAAAAAAGAAATCGTGTAGAGAAATTTTTCACTCAGAAGTTGCAAGTCAGTTTCGCAATTAATTAAAAATAAATGGCACTGAATTAAAGATGTTATTTTGAGGTATTTTCTTATAAAACACACTCCAATAATCTCAGTTCACAGTGTACTAAAATAACACTTCTAATCCCACTTCCCATTTTTTAAGGAAATATTTAATTGCTTGCATGCATGTGAAATGGGCCTGATGCTGAAATCTGTTGAGTGTAATTGTTTATATTTAATGTTTTTGTCACTATAATGGGATTTTCACACATCAAACTGTTGACCAAATGTGTTCACACAGTCCTTGTTCCATGTTTCTGCTCCGAATAAACCCTGGGTCTTTAGGATTTGATTTGTAAGCCCTGAGTTAATATGCATATTTTTATATTTATGAGGCTAATAGCATGATGTGATGAGCTTGTTTTGATAAGTACTCGTCCATTTGATTCTTCTGAAGTGTCTCTTCTTTACTCCAGTGAACACAGTTGCACCGTTTTAGTGGTTTTCCATCAGATGCACACCGCAGTTTCTGTGACTATACAGAGCTCATGAATATTTAATGAGGTAAGAGCTGGGCAGTTCGTGATTGGTTGTCTGTTTGACTGTGTTTAACAGTAATTCCACATTCTCACGTTTACTTTGTTTCTCATTAAACACTCATATATTCAGACTGAATGGACTTCATTTATTGATTGTGCTGACCTCTCTGTCTTAATGTGTCTTAAAAAGTCTATTGGCAGTATTTATGAGATTTGGTTTGTAAATGTTCTCTTTCATGTCGCACCGAAGTTTTAGTCGTTACCGTCCTAAACAGGTTTACATCACAATAATCCACAAGTAATTCACAGCACTCCAGTCCATCAGTTAACATCTGGAGAAGACAAAACATGAAACAAATCCAGCGTTAAGACGTTTTTAACTCAAATACATAGAGTCTATAATCCATAATAACACTTCCTCCAGTGAAAAAGTGTTCTGGTGTGAATCAGGAGAGAAATCTGCACAGATCAAGCAGCGTTTAAACAGCTCTAAACAAATATGTGTCTGGATTTTTGATGTGAGAGACAACAGCAGATGCACTTTTTCACTGGAGGAAGTGTTATTATGGATTATGGACTCTTTACAACATCAGCTGCTTATTTTGAAAGCATAAAATACATTAACAAAATGTCCATATCCCTTATAATATTTCCATTACCCTTTTTTAAAGGAAATTCTCCGCCACAACTATTAGTTAAATTCACAGCAGAGTCACACACAGACTTTGAAATACTGTCTTTAAGTGTTTTTTATTTTTTTTATTTATTTAATTATTAAACTAGTGGAAAAGTACCATGATAAGATCATCCCTGCTGAAGGAAAACATCTTAACTCGTCTTTTGTTACTGGGGTAGTTGCATAAACAAATACATGCAAATAATCTTGTTTTTGATGCACATTTTCACCTCCACATCATCACTGCTTATTGAACGAACAATTCAATAACTGAATGAACAGAATGAAATGCGCAGTTAAAGATTCCACGCTATGATTACCAAAATACTGCTTTTCTTTTCAGACACTTGAGAAAATACATGTCTGGTACAATTTATCCGAAGTATCAGCATTTCTGTTTTGTTCTTTCATGTCTTGGAGTCACCTTGAAGTGTTTAAATGCTTTTGTTGTATGTCACTATAGAAGAAACTGAATGTTCTGCAGTATATGTCTGAGCTCTTAACTCTTTCCACGCCAGAATTTTTGATCATTTTCACTAAATTTTCATGCTCCCTTGTTGTATGAATATCTGAACATGCGTTTTATTCTACATTCATTCGTTCTTTTTTATTAACACTTGACTGTGGGTAAGTTTTATGAAGAAGGGAGAAAAAAAAAGCAGAGGAAATGACGTTTTTGTAAAAGATCGGATTCAGGATCGATGATGGAATCGATCGCTTCCCAAAACTTCCCAGTCCTGAACCACGTCCTGGCTCGACATTTCATTGGGTAATGTTAGGGGCAGGTTTGCTTTGTATGCTGTTTAATGCTGATGATCGCGTTTGTTCCTGCTTCGTCATCAGCGCGTTCTGATCCACGCACGCATTCAATGCTTTTCCTGAAGACGCGTCGCGCCTCGCGCAGTGAAAACACGCAAAGCCGGAAAATTCCGTCAGTGGCGCGGAAAGACGCATGCGTCTTTAATAAAACAGTCCTGTTTGCATGTAGATGTGCTCTTTAATGACAGGCACACAAGCAGCAACACACAGTCTCGAGAGAACACGGAAGGACGTTTATCTGCTCAACACTATCAGTATTTTTCCACCCTCTGTCTGGGAAACTTGAGTTTCGAGAACATTCTGATGCCCTGCTGGGTCTGATTGTCCTTCACTAACTCTGTACTTTTCCACTGTTTCAAAAAAAAGAAGTGTTTAAAAACCTCCTTCGACTGGGCAGAGTTACAGCACTTTTTCTGATATGTCCTGAAATTTGTTTGTGCTTCACACGACTCGTGAATCACCGGATATCATGTTATAGACACTACAAATAATGCAGTGAATCTCTGCACTGCTGATAGGGTTACACATGCTGCTGAGAAATGAATGTTTTCACCAGATTATCACAGGCTACCTCTCATTATCAATATCTAGACTACTAGTATTTTTCCTTAGTAAATGACTACTAATTTAGAGAGCAATGCATTGAAATTGTGTGGGTGACTTCTGATGAGTTTGACAAATGCTGCTGAGAACTGAATGGGTTCACCAACTTACCAAGATTATTATTTTCTCTCATTGTTGATATCTACTAGTGTTTTTACAATGCCAAATAAGATTGCATATAAAAGATATTAAATATTATTAATATATATAGTTATTTTTGCATGTGGCGATGTTAAATAGGCCTACACGCAAGCAAGCAGGTGCATTTCTTGCTGCGTCAAATGCGATATTTCATACACGCGCATCTTACAGTCCAGATTGTTACCCGTTCGCTGCACACTCGGAATCGCTCGGCTTTTGTGTCGCAGACTCCAGAAGCATCCATCCTCGCATTTTCAAACCCAAGTGGAAAAACACAGAGGGTTTTCGGTAACTCCGCCTCTGCAGGATAAAGCGAGAGCGGCGCGCGACGATCGGCAGAAGAACCGGAGACGCGGAAGGTGACGGACAACCTGTAACGACACTCAACTAGCAGCTATTGAAGATTACTTGAAGTCTTTTAACATTAAATCTTAAAACTCAAACCTTGCACTTTATATTTTCCTTCTGCTCGGAGAATATCAGTAAAGGTACGTCTGGGGCTGAAGAGTTATTTTATAGCCTATATTAGGCTATATGATATATTATCTTATGCAATAATATATTAAATGCAATAGACTGTCACTTAGTGCATGATGCACAGACGAGTATATGTGAGTTCAAATGTCTTGCATTAATGTGTTGCACGCAGGTTCATCATCATGCCTGAGAAAGTTCGTATCAACAGCGCAGATGTGAAATACACGGAGAAGCACATCGAGTCCCGTTACTGCTACAACACCGCCTCCGTGCGCAGAGATGGAGATACGTTCACTGTGAGTCTCTGAACCCTTCAGACGCATGCATTTCAGCTTTGTGCATTGCTGAATGCAATGCAACTTTATTTCTCAGCGTCTGAATAATAAAGTTGCATTGCATTTTCTTGATTTTTTTTTTTAATTAGATGCGTTCACATTAACATTTTAAAGTACTTTGCATGTGTTATGTTATTAGTGACCCCCTCCAGCACCGAGTTCATCTTCCGCACCGAGAGGAAGGTGCCCAGGCTGGGTGTGATGCTGGTGGGATGGGGTGGAAATAACGGGACCACGGTCACAGCTGCTGTCCTGGCCAATAAACTGGGTCTGACCTGGAAAACCAAGACCGGCGTGAAGGTACAGAGGCTTAGATTTTAGCAAAGTGTGTCAATGTTATGACAAATGATAAGCAGGTGTAGAGTTCAATCCATTAGAAAGCATGCAAAGAGTGCATGTCTGCCTATTATAGAATTAAAATCCACTTTAAGCCACAATCGGAAGTTTTAACAAGCACTCGATGATGTTTCAAAGTGTGTTTTGAGCAAAAGCATTTTAATAATGACATCAGTTTTGAAAAACCTCAGCTCTGATCTCAAGACGTTTATTAAAAGCTGTGTTTTTTACCATCCTCCCATGCCGGTGACCCGTGTTCGAATCCCGCTCGCAACTAGAACAAGGGCAGAGAACCGGAGGAGTTAGACTAATTGCACCTTTAAATATATTTTAAGATCGTTTAGCGTTTATAAATAACACCATTCATACAAATTAATAACAAAACACTTTGCAATAAACCAATGAATACAATGTAATAAAATGGAATCAGTTAAACGTATAATTAGTGTAATCAAAATTACATTTTACAAATGTGACAATACCAGCTTCTCCCACTAGCATTATGAGCGCTGTTGAGCAGATTCTTAAACACCTGTGATTGGCCGTTGTGTTCACTCAACAGATACGACTGTGATTGGCTACAATAATCATATATATGATACAATGTTTAAGAATCAGCTCAACAGCGCTCAGACTGCTTGTGGGGAAAGCTGGTATTGTCACATTTGTAACATTTCAGTAGTGACATTGGTACTTTTGACAACACTACCTATATAAATACAAATACATACGAATATAATTTAAATGCACAAAAAGTTCAGACTCATTACATTAGACGTCAAGTAGTGACTAAATACAGTACCGGAAATTTTCTTAAAATTAAACATTAAAATTTCTAAATAGCTACTAGCTATAAAACATATTAATAATAAAACACTTAATACATGTAATATAATAATACTATTATTTTATAATATATATGATACATTTAGAATGTATTATTATATAATATTAATTTAATATTATATAATAATAAATGTATTATTTACTATTTTTTTAAATGCACAAAAAACAAAAAAGGTAATATTCTTATTTATTTTGTATGATTATGCATGATTATATGAAAAATAAAAAATAAAAAATTAGATTTAATTTAGCATAGAATTAAAAAAAATACTTCTGAATAAACTAAAATTTCTGCTTTTTATCATTTTAATTTTTCTGATTTCAGCCCATCCATTCTTTTGGGATTTGCGTTATAAGTAATTGAAGTAACAGAAATATGTTCTAACGATGTTTTGCAAACATTCCCATTATTTCTGAATGCTTCTGTTATTTCAAAATGTATCTGTCTTAAAAATGTCTTGGTTATAGGAACGTTAAGGGAATGTTGCATTTTATTATTTTGCGATCATTATGTGAACGTTACTTTTGAATGTTTCCTGAATGCTCTGAAACAAGTAGCAACATTTAAAAAACAGATGAGCATCCAACTATGTATAAATCCTGTTTTGCATAAACATTCTATTAACGTCACTGGAAGAACGTTTGTTCATAACGTCCAGAGAACGTTTCCAGAACGTTCCTGTCAGCTGGGAATCAGCTTGTAATGTCCTCCTTTCAGAAAGCGAATTACTTCGGCTCGTTGCTGGAGTCGTCTACGGTGTGCCTGGGATCCGGACCGGATGGAGAGGTTTACACTCCCTTCAGAGATCTGCTGCCGATGGTGCATCCCAATGACATCGTGTTTGATGGTAAATGCATCAGCTCTCGTGGATCTGACGCTCTGTTTGTGGCTGTGCAGTAATGACTGAAGCTGTAATATCTGCGCAGGCTGGGATATCTCGTCTCTGGACCTCGGCAGAGCCATGGAGCGCGCTCAGGTTCTGGACTGGAGTCTGCAGGAGAAGCTCCGCCCACACATGAGCCAGATCAAACCCAGACCCTCCGTCTACATCCCAGAATTCATTGCTGCTAACCAGGAGCAACGGGCGGACAACCTCATCAGAGGAAGCAAAGTAGAACAGGTGAAGTACTATTCACAGCTGCACTGCGCAGTAAATATTTCGTTTACACTGTATAATAAGGTTTCAATCAATATCATTACTTAACTAAATTACTAAAGTGTTCAAATTAAGTTTAGATGGATGCAATGCAACTTTTATTTTTATTTTATTTTATTTGAGTCAGAATCATAAAGTTGCATTGAATTTTCTTCTTTTTTGGGCAGTTGCATTCATGCATACAGCATTTTAAAATACTTTGCATGTATAAATAAATTACTAAAATGTTTAAATTAATTTTGGTTAATAAATAATAAATGCTTTAGGATCATTTTTCATTATAAGTTCCTGTTAACGAATGTTAACAACTGGAACCTTATTAGAGTCAACTAATAGATGTTACAGTAAATAATAGTACATAATAACATGACATTATTACAAGTTTTATACAAATTGAAGTGTTTTCTTCATCAGTTTCTGAACCGTAAGCACCTCATTTCATTGATAATTTATTGAAAACAAATTTTTAAAGGGCCTATTTTTGTGCAATATTTGTGAAATATTGTATATATATATATATATATATATATATATATATATATATATCATATATATAATGATATATATATAATGTATATATAATCTATAATATCTAACTGTATTAATCTTAAGGTTAACTTTCAACATTCACTAATACATTATTAAAATAAAAAAATGTATATTCATATTATTTAATGGACCTAAGCTGACATGAACTTACAATGGAAAAGTATTTTTTATCAATAAATGCTAGCAGAGATAAAATAAATACTGCTCATGATGCTCATTGTTAATGTATTGTATTGTAATTAATGTAATGTATTTTTAAAAAAATATTTTATATTGTAATATAAAATATACTTTATTATATTACATAAATTGTTATATTATATATATTATATATTAAATTTATATATATATATATTTAAAATATATATTTGAGAAAAAAAATCTATATTTAATATATATTTGAGAAAAAAAAAATATATATATATATATATAGTAACATGCAAATATAAATCTAAAATCTATATAAATAATATAAAAGAAATATATATGTAGTATGTGTGTGAGTAAATGTATAAATCAGGATGTTTGAAGTGTTCTTGTTTCGTGTTTTAGGTGGAACAGATCCGCAGAGACATCCGTGATTTCAGAAAGAAGAGCGGCGTGGATAAAGTCATCGTTCTGTGGACGGCGAACACCGAGCGATTCTGTGACGTGTTTCCCGGAGTCAACGACACGGCCGAGAACCTGCTCAACACCATTCAGGTGCGCCTGCTGAAGCAGCAGATGTGTGATGAATCCGTGTCGGTCAGAGAGGCTTGTATTGATGTGTTCGGTGGTGTGTGTGTCTCAGACGGGAGGTGAAGTGTCTCCCTCCACCATGTTTGCGGTGGCCAGTGTTCTGGAGGGCTGCGCCTACATCAACGGCTCGCCGCAGAACACGTTTGTCCCCGGAGCCGTGGATCTGGCCCTCCAGCGCGGCGTCTTCATCAGTGGAGACGACTTCAAATCCGGACAGACCAAACTCAAGTCTGTGCTGGTGGACTTCCTGATCAGCGCTGGCATCAAGGTGAGAGAGAAACATCAACACATGCATTATTTCATTTTAAGCAATAAAAGCACAAATATAAGTTAGATTACACTTTACAATAAGGACACTTTAGTTAATGCATTAACTAATTATCCCAAATTAATTTTTTTTGCATTCCATTTTTTTCCATTTTAATTTTTCTGGATTCTGTTTTAATAATTAAATTAAATGTTAGTAATCAAAATGCATGTGTAGTTAATTGAAATCATGAAACTTATACAATTTAACAACTTCATTAAACATTTAACAAAAATGACATTTTTAGGGCTCTATAAAATCCATTTTACTTTATTCCCAAATTCTGTTTAATTTTTGTATTTCTGAAAAGTGCCATATGTATGTACTGGAAAAACATTAAAATAATATCAAATAATATTAAATATTTCTTATATTATTTTATGATAGAAAATTTTCTATCTTTATAATATATAAATTATATATTATTATTGTGTTATTTATATTATATTAAATATTTCATATTATGTGAAATATACTATATTGCATATTATAATTTATTTTTAAAATAATATTAAATATTTCTTATATTATTTTATTATATAAAATATTCTATATTTTATAATATATAAATTATATATTATTATTGTGTTATTTATATTATATTAAATATTTTTTATATTATATAAATATTCTATATATATTCTTCTATTTGATATTAAATACTTCATATTTGTGAAATATTCTATATTGCATATTATTAAAAAAATCAAAATAATATTAAATATTTCTTATATTATTTTGTTATATAAATATTCTATATTTGATCAAATATAAATTATATATTATTTTTGTGTTATTTATATTGTTTTATATATTTTATTATTTATTTTTCACATTTTTAAAATGATATTGCATAATATTTAAAAATTGTAATTTTTTTAGCCAACTGCTATAGTGAGTTATAATCATCTCGGCAACAACGACGGTCTGAATCTGTCGGCGCCGCAGCAGTTTCGCTCTAAAGAAATCTCCAAGAGTAACGTGGTGGACGACATGGTGCAGTCGAACCCTGTACTGTACCGGCCCGGAGAGAAACCTGACCACTGCGTGAGTCTGACACTATATTACACACACACTACTGCTCAAAGGTTTGGGGTCAGTAGGATTTTATATATATATATATATATATATATATATAATATATATATATATATATATATATATATATAATTCAGCAGGGAAGCATTAAATGTATCAAAAGTGACAGTAAAGACATTTATAATGTAACAAAAGATTTCTATTTCAGATAAATGCTGTTCTTTTGAACTTTCTGTTCATCTGTGAATCCTGAAAAAAAAATGCATCACAGTTTCCATAAAAATATTGTGCAGCACAACTGTGTTCAACATTGATAATAATCAGAAATGTTTCTTGAGCAGCAGATCATCATATTAGAATGATTTCTGAAGATCATGTGACACTGAAGACTGGAGTAATGATGCTGAAAATACAGCTGCGCATCACAGAAATAAATTACAGTTTAACAGAGATTCACACAGAAAACAGCTGTTTTAAATTATAATAATATTTCACATTTTTAGTGTATTTTTGATGCAGCCTGTGTGTGCAGAAGATACTTTTTTCCTACCAAACCCAGTGTTTTGAACTGTCCTGTAGATCAGCTCTAATATCTGAAACAGAAGATTGCTGCGATGCATAAATAATGTGGAAAGACACTGATTCGGTTTGTGGTTTGTCAGAACAGGTGGTTATTAAATATGTGCCCTATGTGGGCGACAGCAAGCGTGCGATGGATGAGTACACGTCTGAGATCATGATGGGAGGAACAAACACGATCGCTCTGCACAACACCTGTGAGGTGAGACCAGTAAACACAAGCAGGATATTCTGTTTTGTCAGTTTTAATGTTCTTGGATTCTGTTTGTTTTAATGGTTAAATTACATGTTAGTATTCAAATTGTCTAGTTAATTGAACTCATGATGCGTATACAATTTAACAACAATTTATTAAAAGTTTTTAAAAAATGACATTTTTAAGGGCCCTATAAAATCTATTTTATTTTTTCCCAGATTCTATTTTTTTTTACTTTTTTTTTTTTTTTTTAACTAATATTTTTCTGGATGATTTAAAAAAAAAAAAAAAAAATTATATATCTATATATATAATATAATATATATATATATATATATATTATATATATATATATATATTCTGAATTTCTTTTTTTGTTTTTTACTTTTCTATAAAAATTATATATATATATTATTTTTTTCTGCATTCTGTCTTAATGGTTAAATTAAATGTTAGTAATGAAAAGGCAAGTCTGAATAATTGAAACTATGAATCTTATACAATTTATTATAAGTTTAATAAAAATGACATTTTAAGGGCCTTATGAAATCTATTTAATTTTGTCCTAAAATCCTTTTTTTTTTTTTTTCAAAAATTCTTTTTTTTTTTTTTTACAAATATTTTTCTGGATGAATTATTATTATTTTTTAAGATTAATAAATCCCCCTTTTTTTAAAACACTTTTCTTGATTCAGTTTTTCTCTCCAATTATTTTTTTTCTGGATTCTGTCTTAATGGTTAAATTAAATGTTAGTAATGAAAAAGCAAGTCTGATTAATCAAAATTATGAATCTTATACAATTTAACAACAATTTAAATTTAAATTTATTTTTTTATTTTTTTGGTGATTGCATTTTTTCCCATTTTTTTATTATTATTTATTCTGTTTAAATGATGAAATGTCAGTAATCGCAAAAGCATGTCTAATAAATTAAATTCATGAAACATATACGATTTAACAATATATATTAAAAGTTTTAAAAAAGTAAGTTTATGCAAATATTAGAAAGATGTCATCACTGTTGAGTGTGTGTGTGTGTGTGTTCATGTGAATATGATATTTATCATGTATACTCATCAGTTCTGTTAGTGCCTGCAGACTAATAGAGAGAGTCTCATGCATCTGTCATGACGGTCTGCTTGTGTCCAGGACTCTCTGCTGGCGAGTCCCATTATTCTGGACCTAGTGATTCTGACAGAGCTGTGTCAGAGAATCACCTTCTGCACGCAGGACGATCCGGTCTTCCAGGGCTTTCACAGCGTGCTCTCTCTGCTCAGCTTCCTCTGCAAAGCGCCGCTGGTGCCGCAGGGGGCGCCGGTGGTCAACGCCTTCTTCCGCCAGCGGGCGTGCATCGAGAACGTCATGAGGTCAGACAGAAGCCCGTGCATGAGTTTTCTGACAGCACTCTCGTGAGATGCATTGATGCAGTGTTTAATGTACTTCTCTGTGAATCCGCAGAGCGTGTCTCGGTCTGCCGCCGCAGAACCACATGCAGCTGGAGCACAAGATGAAGAGGAGCTTCATGCATTCTGATGAAAACCTCATGCATCATCCCATCCTCATGAATGGAAAGATCGAGCATATCAACAGCTATAAGTCTGTAAAATGCATTGACATTAACGGTCACCAGAAGATTCGACATACAGTCTCATAAAAACCCGCAAACACTCCAAGATTAGCTACATGTTTACTATCATGCCAAGCTTTGCTCAGTTTTTGTATCTGCTCTTAACTACTTGTCCTTGTTTAGTCAGTACTGTATCTCTGGATGAAATTATTCATCTATGCATTCTCAGCCGTGGAATCTTTCTCCAGGTTTTGTAAATAAATGCACCGAGAAACAAAAATAATTCTTGAACAGTGATAATTGTTGTTGCATCTGGCCAGTGTATAAATACAGTTGTGGAAACACTCATAAAATGATTGATTTAATAAAAATGATCAATTTGAGTCATTCTGGGATGGTTTTTCATTTGTATGTTTGGTATTTATAAATGAATTTAATGGATTTAACTATACTAGTATATATATATAGTCTCTTTGACAGAGCCAGAAAATATGAGGTACAATTTCTGATTGCAATCAATCAATAGATTATATATATATATATATATGAGGTACAATTTCTGGTTGTAAAAAATAAATAAATAAATAAATAAATAATGCTAATAATATTACTAATAAAATTATATATATGAACTGAATCAAGAAAAGTGTTAAAAAAATAATTTATTAATGTTAAAAAATAATAATTCATCCAGAAAAATATTTGTTAAAAAAATAAAAATAATAAAAAATGATTTTTTGAAAAAATAAAACAGAATTTAAGACAAAATTAAACAGATTTCATAGGGCTCTAAAAATGTCATTTTTATTAAACATTGTATAAAATTCATAGTTTCAGAAAAAAAAACAGAAACAAAAGGAATTCAGAAATATATATATTATTATATATATAATATAATATTATTTATATTTATTACTTATATTATGTATTTAAACCATTTTTTATTATTATTTCCATTAATCTCTTTCAAGCCATGAAAGGTTTCTGTTTATTTTGTTTATATATATGGATTAATAAAACAATTAAATAAATAAAAAATTTATATATATTGTGATTTTGTTTAATAATGAAAAAGTATTATCTAATTAATTGAAATCATGAGCCTTATTCAGTTTAACAACAGTTTCTAAAAGTTTAACAAAAATTAGTCTTTAAGTGCCCGACAGGACGGAATAAAGAAACCTGTAGAATATAATAAGACACAACACCGAAGAGCACCAATTACAGTAGCAAATTATTCCTGGATGCCGAGAAATTAAAATATGAAAGAAATGTTTGGGCTACGACGTGACGTCATCCGGCTGCAGCTGCGCACAAACGCTGGTCAGCTGACCTGCTGCGTCATCACGTGTCCATAACAACTGTGATTGAAATGATATTTTCACGCGCAGACGCGCAGCTGAAGGTCGGGACGATGATTTGACGCGATGGCGGAGAAACGTCGCGCCGGTGTCGCGATCATGTCCGACGAGCAGCTGCTGTCTCAGGCCGGAGTGAGCGCGCTGCTGCGGGGAGCTCTGCTGCGGCTGCTGGAGTGCAGGCCGGAGGATCCCGTCGGCTTCCTCGCAGAACACTTCGCTCATTTGTCGTCGGAGGCTGAAGACGGAGCGTCGGAGCGTCAGAGCGTCAGCCGCGCTCTCTGGCACCTGAGCCTCGCGCATCACTCTCACAGGTCCGTCTGCTTCTGTGCTTTAATTTTTTTTAAATCATACTGTGTATTTCATTTATTATTGTTTTAAGCTGGGTGGTTCTTTCATTGTTGCTTTATTTATTTATTTTTATTTTATTTAATTACTGTTTTTATATTTCATTAATTAATAAAGGCGATGTTTTTGGATATTTGCAGGCTTTCGTAATTTTTACATATATTTTTGTTTTATTTTACTATTGCTGTTAATTATAGATTTTAGCCTCTAGAAATTATTTTATATTATACATTATTATTTCATTACTATTTTTAGATTAATTATCTTTTTAAGTAATGGTAGATACTTTTTTAAAATCTCTTTTCATTTATTTTTCTTTTAATATTTCCCTTTTTAAGCCATTTATTTAGCTTCATTTATTTTATTGTTTTTAGTTTTTAGTGCCAAGTTTTTATAGACATTTACAGGTTTCTTTTTTTAAAATAGATTTTTTTTTTTTTGCATTTAATTTATTTTAAATCATAATTTATATTGCATTTATTATTGTTTTAAACCATTTGGGGGAGTTAATTTTTTATCTCTTTTTATTTAATTATTTATTTTATTATTGCTATTATAATATTATTTATATTTATTATTTATATTATGTATTTAAACCATATTTTTTTATTTTATTATTATTTCCATTAATCTCTTTCAAGCCATGAGAGGTTTCTGTTTATTTTGTTTATATATGGATTAATAAAAAAAAATAATAAATAAAAATTATATATATACATATATATATATAAATTTTTTTTTATTTAATTTTTTTTTATTAATCCATCTTGTACATACGCACACATAACCAGTGCACTTCCCTTGTTTTTTGTTTGTTTGTGTGTATGTGTGATCAGTTTGAGCTCATGTGGTTGTATTCTCCCTGCAGGTCTGCGTTTAACAACAACGTCCGTGTGGCGTATGAGCTGCTGACGCAGGGCGTCCCGCGTCGTCTCGGTGTCGGCGGTGTTCGCGGGCGTCTGTACTCAGAGATGCTGCGGTGTCTGTGCAGTGAAGGCGGGCTCTCGGGCTCCACCGCCGCTCCGCTCCTGCGCCGCATCCAGAGCCACGACTACGAGTCCGTGCCCTTCGAGCTCTTCCGGCAGGGCGTCCTGACCTGCGCCGTGTTCGCAGACTACATCCGGAAGTCTCAGTGTCTGTACGCGGCGGTGGCCAGCGCTCCGGACCGTCCGGCAGAGAGGACGCTGTGCCAGGCGGTGCTCTCCACCCTCCGCGAGGCGCTGGAGACGGCGGACGGCGCTGACGTGGCGCGATACCTGGAGGCCAGCGCCAAGATCTCTCCCGCTAAAGTGGCTCAGGCCATGGCCGAGGTGCAGCCGCGCGCGCAGAGACACGACGGGCTCACGATGGACGCGCAGGAGTTTGAAGACGCCGCCGCCGCGCTCTTCATCGCTCGAGTGCGGACCGTCTCCTGAAATCACTCAACAGCAACTTTAGACAGCTGCGTCACATTGCATTCAAGCTTTAACTTCTAGAACCTCTAGGTCTTGTTTTCTAGCACGCATATCGAAATATTCTTAAAGCAAGATGCAAAAAAAAAAAAGTCTTGTCTTCTAAAAAATGATCAAAATTAAGAGAGTGAGGACAGATAATGAACTTAAGTCAAAGAGAAAACCAGGTTGTTTTTCTGACCCCACTGGCAGACATTTGTGACATAAGGGTCAATTTTTTTAAATTGAGATGTATACATCATCTGAAAGCTGAATAAATAATCTCTCCATTGATGTATGGTTTGTTAGGAGGACAATATTTGTCTGAGATACAACTATTTGAAAATCTGGAATCTGAGGGTGCAAAAAATCTAAATATTGAGAAAATCATCTTTAAAGTTGTCCAAATGAAGTTCTTAGCAATGCATATTACTAATCAAAAATTAAGTTTTAATATATTTATGGTAGGAAACTTACAAAATATCTTCATGGAACATGATCTTTACTTAATATCCTAATGATTTTTGGCATAAAAGAAAAATCTATAATTTTAACCCATGCAATGTTTTAGTAAATGCATCTTGATTTAAGAATTTTTAGATATTTGTACTGAAAAACAAGACAAAAATCCTAAGTTAGAAAAACTTTTTGCTGTGTATGAATATAATAAAAATAATAGCAAATATAATGATTAAAAAAAACAAATAAATACTAGATTTTTACCTCCGTCTAATGAGAAACACCATCAGCTTCTACAAAATTAACAACAATTAGCTTCTTTCTGTAAGAGCATGAAATACTTGTGTCGCATTCCCTAAAACAAGTGTTCTGCATGTATTTAAAAGCTCTGAAAAAGTCTTAATCCATCCTTCCATGAACTCAAGCCTTAAAAAGAGCTTAAATCAGACAGAAAGTCATACAACTGTGGCATTAAATGTTGCATGAACTGCAAAAACAACAATCTTCCTCAGTGTTTGAGTTTTGTTTTCCAGGACAGATACAGTATCGAAACATCTTAAGGATTTCGAGATGCAAAATTAAGATATGAAGTCTTGTATTCTGAGAAAATGAACAAAATAAAGTGAGTCTGTGTTTAAAAAAACAAGAACGGGTGTCTGTTTTGATCTCGTTTTAATCCTAAACTAATTTTTCACACATCACATTTTATCACTCTCTCAGAAAACAAGATTTTTGTCATTTTGCATCTCAAGTAAATTCATCTTGATTTAAGAGTTTTTTTTAGAAAATGCATTTACTGTATTTGTTTCATGTGCTTCAGATCGAAGTGAAATCATGATTTGACCTCGTTGCTGTCTAATTTGAGAGCGAGAAACCTCAGTTCAGGAAGTGTTTGTGTTTTAGGCATCACACAAGTTCCCTTTTCAGTTTCACAGACCCTGAGCTGAACACATTTCACTGCTGCATTCGCAAATGAATTGCATATTCACTTAGAACAAATACAACATTTTATTGATTTATTTATGCAAACGTGCACTAATGAATCTCTCACAATAACAGAAGAAACGTGAATTAAGAAAAAGACTGAATTGCTGACATTTATTCATCCGCTTCATCCGCTTTTTTTTTTTTTTTGCATGTTAAATATGAATTGTTTAATGAGTATTTCAGAGGCTGCTGATAGAGCAACCTGAAGGCTTTGATAATTGATTATTATTATTTACAAAAATGTTCATTGCAAATGAAACCTTGAGTAAACAGTTTAAAAATAAACGTGAATTTGAGAAAGAATCAGTATTTTTGGTGCTTTATTAAAGGAAATCTGACTGTACTCACGTTTCTAAATACTCCCTTTATTTACAAATATTCCCAAAATATACATTTTTTCAAAATATTTTTTTTTAGATTTGCTTTTAGATTTGCTTTTTGGTTTATTATTTGCATGTTTAAATTGCGGTATTTTGTATCATAGATTGTTATAATGTGCTCTTTTGGTTTTATTTATTTCCAGATTTCAGATTTTCAATCATGTGGGTTTTTTTTATATATATATATATATATATATATATATATATTTTCAGGAGTTTTTCTTTCTCCCGTTGAACTTTTTTTTAATGTTTTCTTGTGCATTTTTGTTTTGTAATTGATCGTTGATTTACAGGTTTGTCTTCGATATCATTTTCCATCCTGTTAGACTTCTGTAAAGTCACTTAAGGTTTGTTTTTTTTAAAATGCAGAACCAGGACATTTACATACATACACATGGTTCAAAGACGTTAAGATGTCCGCATCAAAAGAAATGTACAAAACTGATTTTATGTCCACAGAACACACATTAAATGTAAGTAAAGTGTTTCAAAGTTGTTTTTTGTTTGTTTTATTTGGTTTAAATAATGTTACTTTGTCATTCAGTGTAACAGTATTTAGGTAAAAATTTAAACAACATGCTTATTCATTATTGTACATATTAAAATATATAAAAGAATAAGGGAGCATATTAGATTTTAAATGAGTATAACATTCTTACTGACAAATGGGCAAAACCTAGGATAGTGGCAGATTTTAAAAATGTAAAATTACAGCTAATTAGTATTTGGGGTGAAAGTAATTAGTCTTTTAATATGTCATAAATAGATTTTTGTTGTAAATATGCCTGACGTGATTGTTAGACTGAATGACATTTTAGTGGGTCTCTTCTGTAAATCAGGGAATAATGTATGATATTTATTTTTTGCTCAGAAATACCAAAAAAAAAAAAAAAAAAAAAAAAAATTGCAATTAAATTAAACAGAAAACCTTTTAAATTTTTTTTTTTTTGGACAATAGTTTAAAGTAGTATTACACATATTTTTTATGCTTAAACCCTTTTTCGTCTTTGACCCACATACATACATACATAAATATGCATACAGAGGATTTACACAATACTCACTGTAACAATCACACGGAAATTAACAGAAAGAAACAAATACCAAATAAATTCTCCAGGAAATTCGTTTTATTTTTTTTTTATTTCTTGCATCTTTAAAGTCTCGATATGTTGCATCAGTTCGGATTTAATGGTATGATGTTTTATTGTTTGCCCATTTATGTTTATATATATATATATATATATATATATATATAAATGGTATTTATATCCATACACAATTACCAAATAACTAATTTTACAAACTTGTATTCTTATATAATAAACATATATAAATATATGGAAGCATGTTTCCACCACAGAATAAAAAATAAAAAAGGTAATGGCAACTTTTAATTAATTCTGAGCTTATGTCTGAGTATAATTTTTTTTTATTTTATTAATATATTTTTTTTTTTTTCAGAATTGTGAGATATAAACACAATTTTTAGAAGAAAAGTCAGAATTGTGAGATAAAATGCAATTGCATTTTATTTTCAGAAAAAGAGACTTTTTTTTTTTTACAATTATTTTATTACTATATTTAATATTTGTATTCCATGGTGGAAAAAATATATATAATATTATATAATATAATATATTAATATATATTATTTAATTTTGTGTTTAAATAGTGGCTACTCACTATCAATCCAAAATAAATAAATAAATGTTTTATGGAGTTTTCCTCCAAGTTACACAATACACATACAGCCTCCATGTCTCTAAAACAATCTTAATACTAATTATCTCACCTGATAAATTAAATGAATAAATGAATTGTAAAAATAATCTCCTAAAGACACTTCCTTCATGACAAAATCTTACAGGAAGTGACATCATTTATTGGAGGGAAACCAGCAGCACAAACATCAGTGAGTATTATCAAAGGATCTGATGTGTTTTGTGGTTTGTTTAATTTAAATAAGCAAAGATGGTGTGAATCATGTCACAGAGCTCTCTTATTTCCTGAAAATGCTTGTTTCTTCACCTCTTGAGAGTCAGAATGAGTTCACACATGCGTTCATTTAATGCCTCGTTTATTGTGGTCATTAACTGGAAAGGGTTCTCTGTTGAAGGGGTGAGTGTGTTATTGTGCAAACACTCGTTTTATGATGCACTTACAGTCGTGTCCCTGCACCGGAGGACTGCCACAATCAGCACTTTATTGCACTTGTATCAGCATAAAAACAAAAGCACACTGGTTTCCTTTAAAAGAGATTTATTAACAAAAAATAAGATTGGAAATGAGGAACGTGTTTAAGTTATAAAACCTAATCATTTCTAGTGCATGCAAGATTGAAACATTAATGAATCTCACTTTCTGATGGACTGTGTGTGTTTTCAATCTTATTATACTTTCAGACTGCAAATCTGTGAAGGCCACGATGTTTAAGAATAACGCCAAACGCACAGGTCAAATGTCACCACAAAATCAAAAGAAAAAAATTAGAAATTAGTCTGGATAAAGTAAATAAAGCCTACTTTAAGGCTTTTGCATTGACATTATTTTAATAATAATAATAATAATAATAATAATAATAATAAAACTGAACAAAAGATATTATTATATTAAATTAAATTGTGTAGTGCATTTATAATTTGTGATTTTAAATGTAATCTAATAAATTAAATATTAATTACAATTTCAATAATTTATATTTATTTATAATTTATATACATATATAAACAAATTTAATAAATTATATATATATATATATATATATAAAACTGATTAAATTACTTGCATTGTAATTATTTCATTATTAAATTAATTTAAATTAATTATATTTTACATGAATTTATTATATTTTATTATATAATTTATTTACATAAATGTGTATATAAAATACATTATTTTCATGAGCACACTATGTATATATATGTATATGTATATGTATGTATAATTTATAATTTTACATGCATAATTTATTAAATGTCTATTTAAACAGTGTGTTTCTAAAGAAAATAATGTCTTTTAAAAACAGGCTTAATTTTCTTTGTACAAAAGTATAATTTTCATTTTTTTTTCTTTTGATTTTGGGGTGAAATAAGACAGCTATGCAGCTTCAGAGGCACAAAATCAAAGCAGCTAAAACGTTTTACAGAAACTATAAAAAAATGCTCAGGACTGATTCACTGGAAGGCTTTAATGCTTTAGATAAAACCTCTTCAGTGCACTTTAGTTGAAACTATAATGAGTGCATGCATAAACCTTTAACAGCACAGTTATAAAAGGTGCCAGAATCAGTTTTTAAAAGGCGACCCAGTTCAGTTTGTCCTCGTTAACAATGACCTTGATTTAAAGAAGAAACTTTAATTGCAATTGGCTCAAACTCAGCAGACATTCATTACAGTAATATTACGCATTTCCCCCATAACTCACAAAAAACATAAAAGATGACAGTGATGGATGCTGGCAGACTGTAAAACAAGAAAAACCTGAAAACACAAGAAAAACCAGAGAAAGCGGACGACTGCGTGTGTTTATGTGGCAGCTGGAGGAAGACCAGTGTTGACCTGAAAACGTGTTTCGTCTGATATCCCATACTGCTCCAGCGGGTCCTGCAGGAGGTCACAGAGATCCTCTGGATTATTAATCTCACATGGATATCTGAGAGGTATGTGTTGCATTAATTAATAGCCTTTCCCTCACCGTGCCGGTCAGCCGATGGATTTCTGTGCGATAGTAGATCAGGTTCTTGCGCATGAATTCATAACTGAGAGAGAGAAGCACACTGCGGTTATAAAGCGGGAGACGCACGGCATGATGGGAAAGGTCTGCGACACACACCTGGCTTTAACGATGGCATCGATCCACTCCACACACTGTTCCTGAGAATCACATTCGAACAGATACTTCCTCTCGGCCTCGTCCAGAAACACTAGAAAACAAGAAAGAGTGACGTCACTTAAGGTATAACAAGGGTTATTTTAGTATAATTAATACACTATTACATTTTTTTATTTATGTTTTGAATTAGTATCAATTTTTATTTTCAATTGCATAGTATTTTTTTTTATTTCAATTTTTAGTCTTTTTTTGTGTTTTTGTTGGTTTTATTATTATTATTACTATTAAATATATCAAAGGAAACAGTAAGTGACGTCACATTTCTCTCTTAAAGTACCAAACGTCAAATTTATCACTTTGAGATACTTTTATAGTTTTTATTAATATTTTTCCATTTTAAAATCATTTTTAAAGTAATTTCCTTCTTTGCGATTTTGTTGCGTTTTATTATTATTATTTTCATATTTAATATTTTAATGTAATCTATATAGTTTTTTATATATATATATATATATATATATATATATATATATATAATATATATTATATATATATATATATATATATATATTAGGGCTGTCAAATGATTAATCACGATTAATCACATCCAAAATAAAAAGTTTTGTTTACATAATATATGTGTGTATACTGTGTATATTTATTATGTATATATAAATACACACACATGCATGTATATATTTAAGAAGAATATGTTATGTTTTATATATTAAATATATTTATATATAATATAAAATATAAGAATATAAATATATAAATGTATATACATGTAAATATTTTCTAAATATATAATTTATGTGTGTGTATTTATATATACATAATAAATATACCCTGTACACATAGATATATTATGTAAACAAAACTTTTATTTTGGATGTGATTAATCGTGATTAATCATTTGACAGCCCTAATATATATATATATATATATATATATATATATATATATATATATATATATATATATATATATATATTTTTTTTTTTTTTTTTTTTTTTTCAATTTTAGTAAGTTTAATACATCAAGTTAAACTAAATGAAAAATGAGAAATGTTTCCTGGACAACTAAGCTGAAATAAAATAAATTCAGTTTTCACTTCATTTCAGTTAATATTAATTTTATTTCAAATAAAAAAATATATATATTTTAATTTTAGTAACAAAAACCCTTGTTAAAACATAAGAGCTGATGATTTAAATTAAAACCAGACATTTTTTTAAATTGTTTTTAACATTTAAAGCCATTTTAAAGTTTTTTGTTTTTTGCAATTTTGTTGTTTTTTTGTCAGTTTTACTTATTTTAGAACATCACATTAATCTAAACTAAATTAAATAAAATAATTTTGTTTTTTTTATATTTTTTCAATTTATATTTATTTTATTTTAAATAATAAAAAACTGTGTGTTTTTTTTTTATAATTTTAATTTTAGTAACAAAAACCCTTGTTAAAACATACATTTTTAAAATTGTTTTTAACATTTTCCATTTAAAGCCATTTTAAAGTAATTTCCTTTTTTTGTTGTTGCAATTTTGTTGTTTTTTGTCAATTTTATTCATTTAAATTTTTTTTTACAAATGTTTATGTAGTTTTTACTTCAAAAATTTTATTTCAGTTTTACTTATTTTAGTACATCACGTTAAACTAAACTAAATAAAATCATTTTGTTTTTTATATTTCATTTCATTTCAGTTAATATTTATTTTATTTCAAATAATATTTATTTATTTTTTAGAATTTTAATTTTAGTAACAAAACCCCTTTTTAAAACATAAGAGCTGATGCTTTAAATTACGCAGTTAAACACAATTTTGTTTAAAAATGTTTTCAAATCTTCAAATTTTTTTATTTCAGTTTTACTTATTTTAGTACATCACATTAAACTAAACTAAATGAAATAAAATCATTTTGTTTTTTATATTTTATTTAATTTCAGTTAACATTTATTTTAAATAATAAAAGTGTTTTTTTTTTAGGTTTTAGTTAATGATAATGACCCTTCTTAAAACATAAGAGCTGATGCTTTAAATGAAAACCACAGACATGAAATGTTTTCGATTATTTCTACACTTCTAATCAGCTGAAGCTGCTCTCACCGATGGAGAAAACCTGATCGTCTTCTCTCTCCACGCGACACTGTTCCAGCAGCAGAGCGCCGATGGGCTGAAGACACAAGAGAATCAAACTCAAACGCTGACGATCAGCGATGCTGCTGAGATCCAGATCAGACACTGATTCACACTCACCTCATCCTCATCGGTCCGAAAGTAGAACAGGAAATTAACGATCAGCTTCACTACACGTCTCTTCACAACTGTTGTACAGGAGAAATAGAAGTCAAACTCTATTCCATACAGAAAAACCAGATCAGTCCGGTCTACTGAGGCGCAGTCACTAGCTATTTTTAAAACTTACCTAACAACTTATTTTATTTTTAGATCGCCTTTTAGTTGCTTTAGTGCACATTTAGTAAATATAATGCATTTTTATTCTCTGTTGGTTTATGTATTTCTATTATTTTGTGTTGTAAAGGTTGTTTTTACAATGCATTTTGAGAAGATTCTTTTAAATTTATTATTATTATTATTATTATTATATAAAAAAAAAAAAAACCGTGTGTGTCAAAATTAAGCCCAAAAATAAAAAAAGTGATTGGAACTGTTTATCTTCGAATTTAGACGTTTTTTCTCACAATTCTCACAATTTAGTTTTTTCCCCACAATTCAGTTTTTTGCTTCCGCCCGAAGAATAAAAAATGTAATTGCAACTTTATATCACAATTACGACTTTTTTTCTCAGAATTACCAGTTTAAATCTCGCAATTCTCAGAATAGCGAAAAAAGTTAGAATTTTGAGATGAAATGCAATTGCGAGAAAAAAGTTAGAATTTTTAGATAAAAAGTCGCAATTACTTTTTTTCCGCATGGTGTAGCGTGGGAGCCTTTTAAATCTGTTGCGTCAAAGCGGCTCAATTTCTTGATACTTTAGTTGATTCAAATGGGAGTATAGTAGTTCTGTTGCGTCATGACAGTTTTTTTGATTATAACATTTATCGTTAACGACGACGACACCAGATGACACGATCACCAAGCTAACGATGCAATCAACTTTACACAAATGCACCAACAACCAATGGAAGCGCATGTAGTGGACGTCATGTGATCCGCCTCCTGATGCTTTTGGTACACTACTGATGACCAACAGCGATTCGATTCGTGACAGATTTTATCGCAATGCGTAGAAACGTCATCATTAAGTATAACAAGTTGTAGTCTTGTTTTCTGTTACATTACAACAGCTTAGATGATACTGTCATTTATTGCATTCTGACGACTTTGCAAATTATTATTACGGAAAAGTTGCGTAGTTGTCACATAATGTCACAGTTTCGGTAGATGCGAAACCATTACAAATTTGCGATATTCTATAAATGTCGATAAAAAACTATTGCGAATGGCGTCATTTCCATTAAACGTTGTTATGCGAGTAAAACGTCATTTTTTCCTCTCGCGTCATAGTGACGGATTTTGGTAGCTGTGTATCTTTAGCGAAGCAGCATGGAGAACCACTTAATATAATTTTTTACGTATGCCATGTGATCTGTAAATGCAAAAAAAAGAGTTTCCATTGCAGTTTTGTGAAATATTCCTTTTTAGAATTGCCTGAAAAACCACCTCACCTTTTTTGCGATTTATGTGCGTTTTTGCGAAATTGACGCATTCCCATTAGGCGTATTTTCAATTTGCAATTTCAATTTGCGCAATTTGAAGACTAATGAAAACACGCCTGAAACGATTATCCTGACAGTATTATAGTGTTGTTACAAAGTGAACAATAGCTATAACAATATAGTTTTTAAAATGTTCTAAATTTAAACTATATAGCGAATATAGTTATCTTTATGTTGATTGTTCTTAGCGTGAACAGGCGGTAAATTTTGTTTTAAATTTTGGTGATTTAGTGTTGACGTAAGCGACGGCGATCACTGAGGTCAAAAGTTGAACGGTGCGTCCGAAATATATAGTAGCGAAGTATGTGGTTTCAGACACAGCGCATCGACTGCATACTTCAGAATCCGGGTGGAAGAAGTAGGTCATCCAGGTCTGTTTTTCGCCTACTTTATAGTATGGAAGTATGCGATTTCGTACTGCGGCGTCCAATTGCATCAGGAGGCGGCAGGTCACGTGACCTCCGCGATGGGATTTGCATAAAATCGATTTCTGTTCCGCTGTGTCCGAACTCACATATTTCCCTACTACATAGTAGGCGAAAAACAGTATGTGAGGTGAGTAGTCTGTAAAAAAAAAAACAGTAAGCGAAAAGTACCCGGATGACCTAACGTTACTACTTCCACCCAGATTGTGAAGCGAGCATTCGATTCGCAACTACCCCATTATTATGTAGTGGAGGTCACGTGACCCTCCTCCTCCTGATTTGATTGGACGCTGCGCTACGAACACAGCCGTACTCACAATAGCATACTACTTAAACTACGACAGTGACATCTTTACTAGAAATAGAAACAGTACGAGTAAGTTAGTACGCTACCATGCGATTCCGGATCACCACAGTCATCGTAAAACTGACCGTTGTGGTTGATTTTAACGGCAGCGATCTGGTTTTCTCGCGGTTAACCGTGGCTTCATCCGGATGAAACGGTCTCCGCTTACCGTCTCCTTTCTTCGGGCCTCTCATGCCCAGCTCGGCCGCTCTCTCCGGCGGCTGGCGGCTCAGGAACACCAGCTCTTTCTCGTTGAATCGCATCTTCAGCTCTCATTAAAGCGCATTTTAATGATTTAAGACAGCAGTTTTCTTCCCAGCATCAGTCAGATCGGATACTCCTCATTCATACTATCACTCATACTGCTGTCGTGTCCAGAAGTTCCTCTGATCGCGTGCTTAATGCCAAATGAACTGAAACCAGCCTACTAAACACACACACACACCAAAACACACTGAGAGTGAGCTGCAGGAACTGAACACGTCCAACCGGAAGAGGGCGCTGATGTACCACGTTAAATAAATATAAATAAATAAATAAATAAAATTATTTGTTTAGAATTTTTAATTGAATAGAAAAATCACAAATGCAAGTCTGTAAATTAAAAATAGAATTTCCGATGATGATTTTGCAGTTTAAATAATGTCTAGGTAATTACTTTTTAAGTAAAACCTATCAACATGTGCTTTTTTTTTAGAGTTTTGTACATCCTTACTGTACCGTGGTGGAATTAAATTACTCTACAGTACATTTGGAAGGGAAAACGGAAACTTTTGCTGTGGCATCGTATCTTAACTTAACTATCATTAAAGCTGCGTACTTCTAAATAACAGGAACAGGAAGCTCGTCACTCAGCGCGCGTGCGCGATACAGCAGCGACGGCGGCGTGATCTGGACGTTGGGTAAAATGTTTTCACAATTAATTTTCCGGTCAAAATTATATTTATCTATACTTTTTTTTTTTTTTTTTAAAAAAGAAAGATTTGAAGCATAGCACTGAGATGAACTCTGGTCTCTTAATGCGCTTTCGGCGTTTGTTATAATTCGTTAAAAGGGCAACTTTGAAGTCAGTTCGAGTCGATGCAGTTCTTTACACACTTAACTGTGTGTGTGTGTGTGTGTGTGTGTGTGTGTGTGTGTGTGTGTGTGTGTGTGTGTTATTAGGGATAAATGGGATCATAATATACATGTTTACATTATGCTAGACAAGGTTTCTTGCTTTTAAAACATTAATATTTTATTTTGGTGTCTATTTTTTGTGTTTTTTTTATGGTTTGTCTGTCTCTGGGCTTTATAATTTAACAAATTGTTTGCTGTAAGATTAAAACTTATATACTCACTAATATACACCTTTATTTATTACAGTTTTGCTGCTTAATATTTTTTTGGAACCTGTGATACATTTTTCAAGATTATTTGATGATTACATTTTAAAAGAACATCATTTATTTAAAATAGAAATCTTTTCTAACATTGTAAGTCTTTATTGGAACTATTTTTTTAAATCCGTTGCTGAATAAAAGTATTCATAAAAAAAAAAAAAAATAATAATGAAAATATTGACCTTGAACTTTTTAACGGTATTTTATGTTGTTACAAAATATTTTTATTTTGAATAAATGCTGTTCTTTTTAACTTTTTATTCATCAAAGAATCCTAAAAAAATATATTGCATATATCAGGTCATAAATCATCATATTATTATGATTTCTGAAGATCATGTGACACTGAAGACTGGAGTAATGATGCTGAAAATACAGCTGCACATCACAGAAATAAATTACAGTTTAACACACATTCACACAGAAAACCGCTTTTTAAATAGAGATAATATTGAACTATTTTTACTGTATTTCTGATCAGATGTTTCCGTGAGCAGCGGCGTGAGGACAGCGATCGGTCATCATGGACTTCCAGCACAGAGCTGGAGGGAAGACAGGCAGCGGCGGCGTGGCCTCGTCGTCCGAGAGCAACCGGGACCGGCGCGAACGACTGCGACAGCTCGCCCTAGAGACCATAGACATCAACAAAGACCCGTACTTCATGAAAAACCACTTGGGCTCCTATGAGTGTAAACTGTGTCTCACGCTGCACAACAATGAGGTGAGACACTACATAAAACACCTTACAAACGTTCAGCGTTAAACATGACTCTCACTGTGACGCTCCTCTTCTAGGGAAGCTACCTCGCTCACACGCAGGGCAAGAAGCATCAGACTAACCTGTGAGTGCATTTGTGTAGATCTGATCATCAGGAGGATGTTCGGTGTGGAGGAGGAACTCATTGTGTTGTCTGTGCTCTCCTCTATTTTGTTTTAGAGCAAGACGAGCTGCTAAAGAGGCGAAGGAAGCGCCAGCTCAACCGGCTCCGGAGAAGGTCAAAGTAGAAGTGAAGAAGTTCGTCAAGATCGGCAGACCGGGTTATAAAGGTGACTCGTTTCAGAAGCATGAGCCAATACTTGTTTCTTACTAATTTCATGCTTTCACTAATTTTCTCAAAAATTATCATGCATTTCTTCAACTATCCGTGTTATATTTTTTCTTAAAAATGCACGACGGAAAGTTCTTATTGATGTTTTTGAATTCAGCATCATCGAATTCTATAATATTACGCATCATATCAGCATATTTTTATATTAGCAGATATAAAATATTAGCAGATTTGTGTTACGATTGATTTGTTTCATATGGAAACCTATAAATATTTAACATAACAGGACTGAAACGTACAACATTTAATAAAAATAAGTTTTTCTATATACTTTGCATCAGTGATTTTCTCATTGTACGTTAAATATAATAACGGTTTTAATGCATGAAACAACTGGAGCCCCCAGATATTCATTGGTCAGAAGTTGTGGTACAGATCTAAACGTCATTGATAATTAACAGATGTAGCTGTGTTTTTATATTCTTACTCGTAGTAACCAAACAAAGAGATCCAGAGATCGGACAGCAGAGTCTGCTCTTCCAGGTAAATATCTGTCTGACTTTGAGAAGTCTGTTCGGGGTTAATGCTCTTTTCCTCTCGTTATTTGAACATGCAAGCCTGTGATAAACAGTGGCCTTGTTTTCCAGATTGATTACCCAGAGATAGCAGAAGGTATCGGGCCGAGGCATCGCTTCATGTCGGCGTATGAGCAGAGGATCGAGCCTCCGGACCGTCGCTGGCAGTATCTGCTGTTCGCGGCCGAGCCGTACGAAACCATCGCCTTCAAGGTCCGTCTCATACTTGAAACAATACATCCTCGAGCTGGAGCTTCACGTGTCAGATCTCGAGTGATTTTGATCAAGTAAAGGTCAGAATAACTGCAGTAATATCTCCAGATGAACTCTTACTGGACTGAAGCAGCTCAGCTTTACTTGATTCTCCATCAATCATGTTTTAGAGTCTCAAATCTGATCATCAGGATCTTTTGAGGAGCGTTTGTTTCCAGAAGCTTTACTTTCACTGTTCCTCAGCGGAGGAATGATCTTCACAAGCCTCCAGAACATCTCACATCTTCTGAGGAGACTTTATTTCTTCATCTCTCAATCACTGCATTATATGTTCGGATCATTTACATCTCATCTCATCACTGCAGATATAGAGCCATGACTCATATTTAGATCAGTTTATGTCAGGATCTGCTGCACTGTTAGAAAGATCTCACTGATTCACATCACAAGCAGCAGAATCTCATCATAGAAATATCAGCATCTGCAGCAGATTCATTTTTTTGCTCCGTTTGAGTTTCTGAAATTGAGATGTTTTTTCCTCTATATTTTCACTGTATGAGCTATAAAAGCCAATTGGATCAAATATGATATAAAACACATACTGTATGTGATCCTGCAGCACTAAAGCAGTCTTAAGTCTCTGGGGTATATTTGTAGTAATAGCCAACAATACATTGTATGGGTTAAAATTATAGATTTTTCTTTTATGCCAAAAATCATTAGGATATTAAGTAAAGATCATGTCCATGAAGATATTTTGTAAGTTTCCTACTGCAAATATATCAAAACTTAATTTTTGATTAGTAATATGCATTGCTAAGAACTTCATTTGAACAACTTTAAAGATGATTTTCTCAATATTTAGATTTTTTTGCTCCCTCAGATTCCAGATTTTCAAATAGTTGTATCTCAGACAAATATTGTCCTCCTAAAAAACCACACATCAATGGAGAGATTATTTATTCAGCTTTCAAATGATGTATACATCTCAATTTCAAGAAATTGACCCTTATGACTGGTTTTGTGCTCTAGGGTCACAAATGCAAACTTTTACGATTTTTTTAAAATCATTGTTTCGCTCATATTTTCAGGTTCCCAGTCGAGAGATCGACAAAGCAGAGACTCGTTTTTGGACACACTGGAACAGGGAGACGAAACAGGTGAGAACGGCTGGATTGAATCAGGTGTGCTCCTCCGTCATGTGCTGAACGCAAGCTCTCGTTCTCCTCCAGTTTTTCCTGCAGTTTCACTTTAAGATGGAGAAAGCTCTGGTGGCTCCACCGGGTCAGGCGCCGTCGCTCGGCGTCAAGCGTCCTCCTTCACTGATCACTGGACTCGCTCCACATCCGCACAGTGACTCCATGCCGCCCCCCCCGCCGGGAGGAATGCACGGGATGCCCCCCGGAGCCCCCATGCCTCCACACATGCCCCCCCCAGGAGCCCTTCCTCCTCACCTGAGGCCGCCGCTCCCCATGGACGGGTAGCCTTTACTTGAAGCTTTTACATGTAATGCATTGCAACAGTATGTTAATGCATCGATTTTGTCTGGTAATGCACCTTATAATGCATTATATGATCTCAAGAATAATTATGCATTCATTGTTACATCTTCAGAAAGTATAATGCGTTAAAACAAACTAACTTTCAAATGTTATAATGCATTTTTAACTTGGGTTACTATTATATAATGCATTACAAGACACATTATGAATATTTTTTTTTTAATCATGCATTATACATAAAGGCTTCAAGTGTTAACAGTTTATCGTTTTAGACATAAATGGACACTTTTTGTTTTTCCACTTTATGTTCATGTGCACAGCTTCCTAAATATGTGGTGATTTGACTCGTGAGCAAACAATGTCCAAATGTTTTTTTTTTTTTTTTATAAAAAATCTTGAAATGTGAAATTGAAGTTGTGATGCTCTTTTCTTGTATAATGTAACATCTGAATGAAATGATTTCTTGAATGAGAAAAGATGTCAGAATTATATTTTGAGGGCACATGAATTAAGAAAAAGATATGTGCACAGATAAATATATATATATATATATATTAGTTGGTGAGACACTAAATCATAATGGTTAATTTTTGCTTTAAAATTAGTTTTGAAGGCAAAAGCTGCATTATTGTGATGTTTTTATCAGCTGTTTGGACTCTCATTCTGACGGCACCCATTCACTGCAGAGCATCCATTGCTGAGACACTGATGCAGTGCTACATTTCTACAAACCTGATGAAGACACAAACTCATCTTTACTGATGGCCCGAGAGTGAGCACATTTTCATTTTTGGCTGAACTATTCCTTTAAGCAACTTTGAAAAAGTACTCAAGAAAACACAAAACACTATAAACATATATTTAAAAAAAAAAAAATTATTTCTGCATCGCATTACTTTAAGACAGCTTTGTCTTAAATATTACTTAAAAACCATCTTAAAAAGAAAACGGCGCTGAAGTACTAATAAACTAATTCTTGTTATTGTTATTAATTATGTGTTAATGTGATATAACAATTATTAATGCAATTTAATGTCCTCTAGCAGAATATGAGGTTTGTGAGATGAGCTTGCGGTCATAATTGCAAAAATTTGTGTAAAAATCTCAAGGGTCTTATGTCTTCAATGACCATGAAGTCTCTGAAACAGATTTTACAAAACAAAAAAGCACCATATTATACCTTTTTTTTTATCATTAACTGAGTAGGTATCAGGATATTACAAACCTGTTAAGAACATATTTCACCCTGTAATCAAAACAAAACACATTTTGCTAAAGAAATGACTCTCTTTAGGACCATTAAGATTTTTTTTCAATATAATCAAGCACATAAGCCATCCCTGTTTTCTTTATGCACTCATTATCTGTCCATCACTGTTTTAGCTTGCTCTCTTTCACTGCTTTCTTTGGTTTCTTCATCTCCTCTGTGTCCTCCTCCTCTTCTTCTTCCACTTTCTTGACTTTCATCTCTTTCTCTTTTGTCAGTCTCTCTTTAGTCTCATCTTCTTCTCGTCGTCCTCTTCTTCTTCTTCTGCGCTCAGTGAATTTAGTCTCTCTTTTCTTCAGGAGCCTGAGGTCCGGAAGGGCCCGGTGTCTGAGGCCCCTGGAAACTCTCCCGCGACTCACTCTCTTGGATTTGCCTTCATCATCATCATCATCATCATCAATCCACCAGAACAATGTGTCCCATAAGGAAGTGTAAGGCTAAGAGTATAAATTCAGATGAGAATGATTATTATATTTACATACATATATGTGCAATACTTGTCTAAATCTGTGCAGTATTTCTATAGTGTCCCTGTGGATAATAATTAATAATGATAGCCTAACCGTGCATTATTCTTATTATTACACTGTTGCTCATATTAACATGAAATATTGATTTGAATGGATTTAATAATAAAAAATAAAAAAAATCTATATATTATCGTGAAGCTTCCGCCGCTAAGAAAAATAGTCCATCGCAATATGTACAATATTAAAACAATATTAATAACATTAATAATTTAATCGCCACATTATTAAATAACTAAGACGCTCGGTGGCGATTACTGTGTAAAATAAAATAAAAATCGCGAGTTCGCGGAGTGATACGAGACACATAAAAGTAGCGCCGGTTTCATTTACCCGGCTGAATAATACTCAGTCTAGCGCGACTTTACACAGAAAAACAACACTTTATTAGCCAAAGCGATATGTTTACATTCATAGACTTTGTGTTTGTTTTTGTGCTTACCTCATGCTGTGTTATTTTCCCTCTTTTAATCAGAGCGTGTCTGTCGTGCAGTGCTGTGAGCTCTTCACTGACGTCTTTACGTCCTCTGACGACCTCTGCGCGAGGAGAAAACGTCTCAGTCATCTTAGAGTGTGATGTTTCTAGATGTTATGAGTGTTTAGGGCTGTATTTGGTATAAACACACTTGCCATGTATTCTCTGTAGGCCGGAGCTCAGCAGCAGGATGGTTATGGCTGCGATCAGACACCTGTTCAGCGTCACACCTTCCCACGGCGTCTCGGTCTGCGTCAGGTTCTGGACGGACAGCGCTCTGCGTAACGACGCTGCTGCACAGGACATAAAACAAGAGAGTCGTTCTGCTGCTACACATCTTAATTATGTGTAACATGGTGAATATAAACAAATATGAGATGGAAAGGAAAATTATATTTAGATGAGTTTGCGTTCTGACGAGAAACTTTGCGTTCACTAGCAAAATATTGCGTTCCGGTGACAACCTTTCATTAGATTTCAAAACTTTTGCGTTCTCTTGTAAAACGATTGCGTTCTGACAAGTACCTTTTCATTCGCTTTCAAAACTTTACAAAGCCTTCACTCACAAAACTTTCAAGAATTATTTCGTTCACTTTCAAAATGTTCTGACGAGAATTATTTTTGTTTGCTTTCAAAACTTTTGCGTTCTCTCGTAAAACGATTGCGTTCTGACCATAACTTTTTCATTCACTTTCAAAACTTTATGAAGCCTTTACTTGCAAAACTATTACAATAATTTTTTCGTTCACTTTCAAAACATTTGCGTTCTCTCTAAAATGATTGCTTTCTGACCAGAACCTTTTCATTCACTTTCGAAACTTTACAAAGAGTTCACTCACAAAACTATTACTAGAATTTTTTCGTTCACTTTCAAAATGTTCTGACAATTTTTTTTTCGTTCACTTTTAAATCTTTTGCGTTCTCTCGTACAATGATTGCTTTCTAACTAGAACCTTTTCATTCACTTTCGAAACTTTACTAGCAAAAATATTACAATCATTTTTCGTTCACTTTCAAAACATTCTGACTAGAATTATTTTTGTTTGCTTTCAAAACTTTTGCGTTCTCTCGTAAAACGATTGCGTTCTTACTAGAACCTTTTCATTCACTTTCGAAACTTTACTAGCAAAAATATTACAATCATTTTTCGTTCACTTTCAAAACATTCTGACTAGAATTATTTTTGTTTGCTTTCAAAACTTTTGCGTTCTCTCGTAAAACGATTGCGTTCTTACCAGAACTTTTTCATTCAGTTTCAAAACTGTATGAAGCGTTCACTCACAAAACTATTACAATTCACTTTCAAAACGTTCTGACGAGATTTTTTTTTCTGGTCGATGTGGTTTAGTACACAGTTACTGTTGGGAGATATTTTTACAGGATGTTTTTGGTCATGCATTAGTTTGACCCGAGTGAATACTGATGGTCTAAAATTAAACCACAAATGGAGGTCAAGAACTGTAGTATCCTGCGTACTCATAAAGGAAGACGGACAGCGAGGTAGCGTATAGCCAAAAAGCTTTACTTCATGCTGGCATGATCAAACACAGAGCATAACAGGCTGGCAGATTCTTCTTCAGCTAGCTCTACACATCCCGTTTTAACTACTGCACTGCTGTTGCCACCTAGGGGAAAATTCTAATATATACACAGCGAAAACCTTCCCCATATACTACATTCTCCCCCCTTAAGCTTTTACAACATACAGTACACTTCTTGAAAAAAACTTTTTTTTTTTTTTTTTTTTGTTTTTTTTGTTTTAACACTCATAGTCCTTTAAATAACGAGGCTTGGATACAGGTCTCGACGACCTTCGTACCACGGCAGTCGAGGATTGTGACTGCATTGGAGTACCTGGAGTTTGAATATCCAGCCCTGATGTTTTGGCCTGTTCTAAAAACAGGCCTTGCCATACCCTCAGTGTCTGCTTCTGGAACCAAACAGCTTTCCTCCAGAATGGAACTCTCTGGTGCTGCAAAAGCTGCAGCTGCCGATTCAGACAACAGCTGGTTCCCTAGTTCCATAGGTTCCATAATCTCTGGTTCTGCCAAATCCTTATCTTCCGAACTTGCCAAATATCTGGTCAACGTGCCTGCGTACAATGTTACCGTCTCCTAGCATGACCTTGTAGGAGACAGGACCTGTGATCTTGGCAATGAACCCAGGAATCCACTTAGGTCCATGACTAAAATTCTTCGTGATCACGGCGTCTCCCTCCTGGAAACCTCCTCCCTAAACCTTGCTTGTCATGCTGTTTCTTTTGAATGCACTGCTTCCGTTCCACCTTCCTTCTTCGGTCCGGATGAATTAGGTCTAAGGTCGATCTCAATTTCCTGCCTTGTAACATTTCAGCAGGCGACAGCCCAGTAGTGGACTGTGGTGTAATGCGGTAACTAAACAGCACTCTTGACACTTTAGTAATCAGGCTTCCGGCACCCGCCTTCTTCATCATTGACTTAAATGTCTGGACTGCGCGCTCAGCACAACCATTGGAGGAAGCATGATAAGGAGCAGAAGTAATGTGTTCAATTCCATTTTTCTGCATAAACTCTCTGAATTCGGCACTCACAAAACATGAGCCGTTATCGGACACAATTGTTTCTGGAATTCCTTGATTGCTAAAACTCTTCCGGAGACACTCAATCGTAATGGCTGAAGTTGAGGTTGTTACAGGATAAAACATCCATCCATTTGGAATGAGCGTCCATCAGGATCAAAAACAGGTGTCCCATGAATGGTCCCGCATAATCAATGTGTAACCTTTGCCATGGTTTGCTCGGCCACTCCCAAGGATGAAGTGGTGCTGGAGCTGGTGAATTACGATGTTCTTGGCATACAACACATCTTTTAACTACAGCTTCGATGTCGGCATCTAACTTGGGCCACCAGAAATAGCTTCGCGCTAATGCCTTCATTCTAGTGATGCCGATGTGACCGTGATGGAGTTGCTGTATCAAGGCATCCCGGCCTGGTGGCGGGCACCACTATGCGTGAACCCCCACAGTACACACCCATCCTGCACACTCAGCTCTGTTTTCCTAACAGCATATGGTTGAAAAGCTGGGTCCCAGTCTTGAGGCGGCCAACCATGTTGGACAAGCTGCACCACTCTGGACAACACAGGATCTCGGCCGGTCCATCTACTCATTGCAGCTGCCGAGACGAGGGTCACATTCTCCCATCATCAGCACTCGTTCCTCCTGTCCTCTCTTGACAGCCTGTTGAGGAAGAGGGAGTCGACTCAACGCATCAGCATTGCTATGATGTTTCCCCGGCTTGTAAACCATCTCATACTCATACGCTCTCAAGGTTACTGCCCACCTCTGTATACGAGGGGAAGCCATTTGAGGCACAGCCTTCATCTCATTGAAGAGAGACAGTAATGGTTTATGATCAGTGCAAATGACAAACCCTTCGTCCATATAAATATTTATGAAACCGCTGAATGCCAAATATCACCGCCAGACCTTCTTTGTCCAGTTGGGAATAATTCGCTTCAGCTGACGTTAGTGTCCTCGACATAAAACTGATCGGTCTCTCCTGGCCATTGGGCATGCGATGCGACAACACCACGCCCACTCCATAAGGAGAAGCATCGCAGGACAGGATCAGATCTTTTTGACTGTCATAATGCACTAACACATCCGATGACTGCATAAGTCGCTTAGACTCCTCAAAAGCGTTCTCTTGCTCTGCCTCCCATTTCCAAGTGGTTCCCTTCTTTAACAGTTCATGTAAAGGTGCCAACAAAGTTGACAGGTGTGGCAGGAACCTGTTGTATAGTTCAGCAGACCCAGGTACGCTCTCAGTTCTGTGACATTGGTCGGTGCTGGTGCTTCTTGTATAGCCCGGACCTTATGTGGCAAAAGGATGAAGTCCAGAAGCATCCACTTTATAACCCAGGAACCTCTGCTTCCTGCTCCAGGAACACACATTTGTTACGCTTTAGGCGAAGACCAGCTTCCTGCAGCCGCGTTAACACCTGATTCAGTGTTGTAAGGTGACCTTGGTCACTCTGGCCTGTCAGCAAAATGTCGTCCAAATAGACAGCCACGTTCGGGATGCCGCCCACCAGACTCTCCATCAATCGTTGGAATATGGCTGGACTGGAGGAAACCCCAAAGGGCAACCGATTCACTGGAACAAACCCTGGTGTGTATTAATGGTGACATATGGCTTAGATGTCTCATCCAGTAATACTTGCTGATACGCATGGCTCAGGTCCAGCTTACTGAACTTTTCACCGCTTGACATCTTCTCAAACAAGTCCTCCAATCTCGGTATTGGATACTGCTCGAGCTTCGATACCTGGTTTACAGTGAGTTTGTAGTCTCCACAAATGCGCACAGAATTATCAGCTTTTAACACCGGCACAATCGGGGCTGCCCACTCTGAGAATTTCACGGGCTCAATAATTCCCTGGTTCATGAGTCTCTCTAGCTCCATTTCCACCTTCTTCCTCATCGCATAGGGCACCGGCCTGGGTTTATAAAAACTTAGGAGCCACGCCTTCTTTAACATAAATTTTCGCTGGTGGGCCTCTCCAGGTACCCAGTTCCTCCTTGAAAACCTCTTCATGCTGCCTTAGCACATCCTGCAATGTCAATTCTGGCTGCTCCATCTTATTGATATGAACACAGTTCATTCCCAGCTCCTTTTATCCAGGCCCGGCCCTAACAGATTTGGTCCTGACCCTGCTACAACCACTACTGGTAAGCTGTTTAACTTGGCCTTTGTACTTTACGATAACCTCTGCTGCTCCTAGTGTTGGTACTTTTTTCGCCCGTGTAGGTTTTCAAAGTCATTGAGCAGTCCTGCAATTCTCGTGCACACCCCCTGCAGTCCATAACTTGGCATACTCAGCCTTTGACAAAATCGTCACACTACAACCAGTATCCACTTCAAATTCCACAATGTTCTTATTCATGTTAAGCTCTGCAGTAATGGGGTCTACTTTCGTAACTTTGGCTCTGTTAGATTATACATCGTAAATACTTCTTCATCACTAGTGACATTCTCTGGAAATTCCCTTATATGATGCGCCCATTGCTTTTTATCATTTCTGAAATTTCCTACAGACTGCTTGTTTTTTCCTCCCCCCTTAAAACTCTGGTCTGCAAAAGGCGAGGACTTGCACACTCTCTTCAAATGTCCCCTTTTCCCACAAGCATGGCACTTTTCATTAATAAAACGACAGTCTCTTGCCAAATGTCCACCCCCACACCTGTAGCAGGTCAACGGGGTTGCCTTCCCTGGCCCTCTCTGGTTTAACTCCACATTATGCACTGACATTTGTGATGCAGTTGTGCTCACGGTGCCCTCCAATGTTTTCAGTTGCAAATCACGCACATCCCTACTTGCTGTCTCCATGGCCAACACCACTTTCAAAGCTTTTTCAAATGTGAGCTCAGACTCCGCCAACAATCTCGTCTGCATGCGATCATCCGCTATGCCACACACGATCCTGTCGCGTAGCATCTCCTCAATTTATCGCCGTAGTTGCAATGTTGAGCGAGCTCTCGTAGCACTGCCACATACTCTGTCACCGTTTCATTTCGCTGCCCTAGTCCTGGAATTAAACTTAAATCTTTGGACTATTTCACTGGGCTTCGGGTTATAATGTAACTGCAGCAGATCAGTCAAATCCTTATATGACTTTTCCCCAGGCTTGTTCGGGCTCAATAAGTTCCTCATTAAACTGTATGTCCGACTACCCACAGAACTTAACAATATTGCCCTCTTTTTTTTCTTCATCCCCGATCCCATTGGCAACGAAAAAATGTCCCAACACTTCGACATATTCCTCCCATGTTTGGGTCTGACTGTCAAAAGCAGTAAGTGTTCCTACCATTGCCATAGCCATCTTGACGTCTTGATTAACGTTAGCTTCCTCGTCATCCGACATCCGCCTAGTTCCAGCGTACTTGCACTCTCCAACTTCCTATTGCTCTTTCTCTTCTGAGCTCACCCGCATCCCATCCTCATCGCCAAATGTAGTATCCTGCGTACTCATAAAGGAAGACGTACAGCGAGGTAGCGTATAGCCAAAAAGCTTTACTTCATGCTGGCATGATCAAACACAGAGCATAACAGGCTGGCAGATTCTTCTTCAGCTAGCTCTACACATCCCGTTTTAACTACTGCACTGCTGTTGCCACCTAGGGGAAAATTCTAATATAACAGCGAAAACCTTCCCCATATACTACAAGAACAGATTGAAAGAGTGCGGATGAGTTTGAGTTTTGCAGGTGATCCGAGCGACCTACTGGCACCGGAGACCGGATGTTCCCGAGGAATCATCTTTGGGGCCTGCTGGACGTTTGGAGCTTCCTGCAGGACACAGAAGGTTTATTAATGCAGCGGTAAGTGTGTGTGAGAGAGGTCATGTTCAGATGGTCTGCAGGCCGTGAATCTCCAGCTGTCATGTGATCTCAGACTCACCTCTCGCACCCTCCTCTGAGCAGACATCTCTAAAAACAACAACAGCAACACATCACAAACAGCTCACTGAGGAATCACCTTCTCAGTCGGTTTAATGATTAAAAATGCACTTGATCTACTTTGGATTTAACAAACAATGCAGTGATGTTGTTGCACGATGCAATAGTATAAAAATGATTTGCCTTATGATTAACTCTAAAAACCTATATGCAACAAGAAATTGCATGCATTTCTGCAGTAATATTGTTAAAGTTATAATTTTTGATCATGTTATTGATGTTCTATAACTTTAGAGAGCTTTAGGACTCCTTTTAATTTGATTTTTAATGAAATGGGACCAGATTTAGTTTTAGATTTATCAAAAAATATATGTAAAAAAAAAACTTTATAATTTTTTTTTGTGCTTTATAAAATGTGTTTTATATAGTTTTACTTGTTTCTCACAGGGTTATTATTGTTTACTAAAACTGAAACCAAAATTAAAAGCATTTTTAAAAAATCATTACTTTAAATAAAAAATATGTAGTTGCCAAGGCAACATTTCTCACTTTAATTTAGTTTAACTTGATGTGCGGAAATAACTAAATTTAAAATAAAAATAAAAATGAATAAAATAGATATAGACATGTTTTAAAAAATCTACTAAAAATTACAAAAATCAGTGATTATTTTTTTAATGAGTAAAAATGCTAGTTAACCCGTTAACTGATTATCTTTAAGCAATAAAAAATAATATTAGATTTAACAAACAATGCATGTGATTTTATTGTGCAATGCTATAAAAAATTTAAGAATGAATTGCTTTTACAGTAAAAACCTGTATGCAACAAGAAATTGCATGCACTTTTACAGTAAAATTGTTTAAATAATGTTTAAAAAAGTAAAAACTGCAAGTCATTTGATAATCTGTGGCTGTAGAGAGAGCTGTTGTGTGTTTGGTGTTCGGTGTCATGTTGCTCGTGTCTGTCAAGGTTATTGTGACGTATTATTAGACTCGCTGTTCACTTTAACACCACAAATAGTGTGGATGCTTTCAGCCTGATCTTAATTTAGAAAGAACGCTTTGTTTCCAAGACATCTTGACTCCTGAGGCTTTTATATTTTTGTTAGAAACAGAAATGCAGTGTAGAAACGTGCTCGTTTGTACCTGCTCTGCCTCCTGTTCGCGCTTGTCTGACAGGTTTCTGAGGAGGAACGTCTTCCAGTGGTTTGCCAAGCTCTTCCTCAAATGTCTCAAAGGTGCTTTCGTCCATCGCTCACCTGAGAAACAAGGTGTGTTTTGAAAGCTGGAGGCCACATGAATCTCTAAAGAAATCCAGATGTGTGCGGTAACTTCTCATACAGCAGGTTAATATCGTAAGACAGGCACAAAGTTAAAAATACTTCAGCACAGTCACACCGCAGTTAATGTCAATGTCAATGTTAATTAAACACCTCACACAGTAAAACAAAAAAAATTGTCTTGTAATTGTCTTGTAAATCTCGTTTTAAACCCAAATGATCAAATGCAACCGTGTTTAAGCTTCATGCATTATGCAGAAATATCAATGGTAAATATTTTACAGCACAGCATAATTAGAAAAAATTCTCCAAACCTGTAAATTATAATTTTAAAATTTAAATCTTTAGTTTTAAAATATTTAAATATTTTAGAAATATTGTATAGTACTGCATAATTGAAAAATATTTCCCAGACCTGTAAATCACATTTTAAAACAAATTTGTTTGTTGTTGGTTTTTATTTTTTATTTTTTTAGTTATGCTGTGCTCTAAAATGTCTTGTGGGAGCTATGTATCTCTAGAATAATTTTTAAAAATCCAGTAATCACAAACAGCAGGAAAACTCTTTCATTAGTCAAACAGTGTAGGAACGCTGTAAATCTAAAAAGCAGTTTATTCATTACAGTCAGTCGTTTTATGACAAAAAAACATTGCAAATGTCTTTTTACTTCATGTGAGTGTCCGAATAATAACAGTCCTTAAATATCCACAGAGTCCGTCTCTCTCTCTCACACACACACACACACACACACACACACACACACACACACACACACACACACACACATCAGAAGCACAAACAGCTCATCCAGCCACTGGCCTTCACCTTTGACCCCGGTAACAGCGTGGCTTACCTGCTTAGAGGTGAGCAGGAGACCGAGGAGGAGCAGACTGAGAGGACGGTGGTGTGAGAGCGCTGGAGCATGTGTAGGTCCCACACACACACACACACACACACACACACTCATGACAGTCATGCACAGGTGCAGCAGAATGAAGCCGTGCCGTTACAGGACACTGATAATTCCCTGCGATGAAGTGTGATTTATTTAGGAGGTGAAGGCTGCTTGTCAGAATCCTCTGCATCTGAAACATGCATCCCAGAATACTGAACACTGTAAATCAACAGTTAAAGAAACTACTGTAAGTCTGACTGAACTGTGAAGTGAAAACTTCATCAATAAGCCTTTCCACTTCAACAGTTTGTGTGTGTTTGGTCAGATCATGGTGATTTAGAGGGTTTTCGAAGTATAAGATACTAAAGGATTTGGCTCTATTTGGTGTATTTTTGTGTTATTTAGTAAGGTTTATATTCAGGAATTTCATTACTGGACATTTTTAACATCGCTTATTGGGAAATTAGAGATTTTTTTAAAAATCAAATATCAAACTGAAAAATTTAAATAATTGCTGTTTTTTTTGTAAGAAATTTTTTTTATATTGTTTTATTTAATTACGTTTTATTGATATTGATTTTAATTTCTACTACTTTGAGTCTGCCGTGTAAACAGCCTTATTCCTCTTATGGTGTTAAATAATACATGTGTATATATATACATATTTAAATTTGTGAATGTTTTGGTCCAAGAGTTAATTAAAAAAGCCTGTCGATATCATGTGAATGTTATATTTTGCAACAAAATTAAAAGTTAAAATATATTTATTTATTTATTTATTTTTGCAGAAAAGGAAACCTGTTTTAAAACTCTCTCTCTCTCTCTCTCTCTCTCTCTCTCTCTCTCTCTCTCTATAAATTAATATTATTATTATTTATTTTTATTATTTATTTATTTTTGCAACATTTTTAAACAGATCTATCTATCTATCTTATATTTATTTATTTATTTATTTATAATTGCAGTAGAGATATTGTTAAATTATTTTCCTTATTTTAATTATTATTTTAATATGTAATATTCTGAGGCTGCCAAGTAAATAGCCTTTGATGCTGTTATGGCAATAAGGAAAAATTTAGAAATAAATTAAAAAATAAATAATTTAGTAAGGTGAGAGTCAAAAATATCTTAAAATATATTCTATTTTGCATAATAAAGATGAAGCCTATTTTAGTACTTTTATGATTTTATTTACACCATTTTCATGATAAAAATACAAAAACACATCACAAAAAATACCCAAAATATCATATGAACAAATAAGACACATTTTTTTCTCTTTAAAAAAAACATTTTTTTTCTGGTCAATCAAATGGTTGAAAGTATGAAAAAGTGGACATTTTCATGTTTGTTAACTGTAAATCCCTCACTGAGCAATGACTTCAGCTCATAATTCACAGTACAGTACAAATCAAGCCAGATACTTTATTAATGATTGTAAGTTTTGTATGTGTATAACGCATAACTGTAATACTATTAATGTGTGTAAAATTCACTGTTGTGTTCAGAGACGAGCACTAGAGGACGCTGTGACCCCATAAACTCCTCGTGACTGATGGTGAGTTTGCAAAGGAAAAAACATGGAAGCATTAAATCTACAGATCAACAAATCTGACCTGAATTTGACTGTGAATTATGTAAGAGAAATATAACAGAGCATGAGCTGAAAACCAAAGCCAGCTCTCTTTATTAACACATTACAGGTTTTTTTTTTTTTGTGGTTATAGTGAAATTGTTTCTCTGATATCTTTCCAGTGTCAACAGTTGCATCATGAGCGACTCTTTAAAGCATTGACTGAAGTGTCTCTCTCTCCTTCACGGCTGATTTCACTGCGATTAGGAGGTGAGACGGACTGACAGTAGTGTGTCCCGACTGCGCAGCCGAAGAGCTTTCAGCTGTCTGCTCTCATTACAGCTTCTGTTAGGAGGGAGAGACAGTATTTCAGGGTTCTCAGGAGTGGAAATGGCGTCTGCGTGTGACCTTTCCCAGCACAGAACGAGTCCTGCTGTCAGTGACGTGCTTTCAGTGTCTGATGTTAATGCTCAGGTGCTGCAGACGGGCACGAAAGCTTCAAGAACAATGAATGTTCACTTCTTACTCAGCATTTAAGAGATACTTCTCACCCAGACGGCGTTCATTCAGTAACTCCAGTTCTTTTAGACTAGCACACCCTTACGAAAAAGAAGTTTATTCAAGTGTGCTATTAGTATACTTCTTTTAAACTAAAAATAGGAAAGTATGCTTTTAGTTTACTTTTTATGCACTTCTCAGAAATATACTTAAAATGACATTTAAGTATACTTGACTTATACTTACAAAAAGTCGAAATATATTTGAACTATACTTAAGTATACTTAATAAAATAAACTTGAAGTATACTACTTTTTGGTAAGGGACACCACATAAATTCAGATCAAAAATAAATAATACTAATATTAAGAAAGCATCTGCTTCGATAAATACAGGGGAGACTGGGGCTAGTTGTCACATTTTTTATTATTATTATTATTATTATTATTATTATTATATTTTTTTTTTTTTTTTTTTTTTTTTACGTTTCTCCAGGAAGGGTTAATTTACAAAAAACTTGTTTGGGACACAAAACCAGATTTTTGAGATCTAGATTTTTTTTCCCCTCTTTTTATCAAATCCAACAATCTCTCGACAATCAACCTACAAATCCCTGGGACTACATCTATTAATTTTTTTAATTGAAAAAGTAGAAGATATATGCATGTGTGTGTGTGTGTATATATATATATATATATATATATATATATAAACAGTCACTTATGTACATACACACATGGTAAAAATAAATTATAATAATAAAATATTGTCAGTGATAAATCTATGATAAATTCTTTTATAATTTATTTTATTTAAGTAAATGATAAAATTAAAAATTTGACAATGAGCCTTGATCTACCCTATTAATGAAAGCTCTAAATTAATAAGAACAGCTTAATTGATAATTTCACTCATATTTTCACAGCTTTATGAAATATACACTACTGTCCAGTTTGGAGGTCAGAAAGTTAATGTTTATGAATGACGTTTTTTCTGTGCACCAAAGCTGCATTTATTTGATCAAAAATACAGTAAAAATAGTGAAATATTATTATCACTTAAAATATCTGTTTTCTGTGTGAACATTTGTTAAAGTGTAATTTATTTCTGTGATGTGCAGCTGTATTTTCAGCATCATTACTCCAGTCTTCAGTGTCACATGATCTTCACAAATCATTCTAATATGATGATTTGCTGCTCAAGAAACATTTCTGATTATTATCAATGTTGTGCTGCACAATATTTTAGTGGAAACCGATATATTTTATTTTTTAAAGATTCACAAATGAACAGAAAGTTCAAAATTAACATCACATTAAAATAAATCCTTAATCAATAAAAACACAATAAATATCCAAACTCACACTTTAAGAACAAAATTTCAATAATAAAAGTATCAATTTCGTTAAAAAAAAAATACCCCAGATTTCTGACCTGTAATATATAACTGACTGAAATACATTTCAAATCTATTTTGAGCGCACCTGAGCGCTCATCAGTTATAGTCTCTCCACCAACAGTGACCTGAAGCAACAACAATGATCTCGAGTCTTAAAAGTGTTTGAGGGCTTTCTGAGCCGCTGCCAGTGTTTAGTGGAGGGTAAGAAAGTGGGCTAACGTGGCCCCGGGCCTCTCGACGCTCTAAATACACCAAACACATCCGAAGCTCCAGCAGGTCTGTGCTGCTTTATTCACTGAGAGAAACGACACTGTTTTCTGTTCCTCGTGAAGGACACAGTAAACCAGACCTCGTCCCGGGACACAAGACTGCGCAGATGGGCTGCAAAGCTCTGTGGTCTTTGGCAAGGGCAAGGAGCCCGTTTGGAGCCGAGGTACGGCTCTATGGCTTTCTGGAGACACGTTTTGGATGTAGTAGAAAGCAAACACGACATCAGTGTGGTATAATGGCCTTTCTCTTGTTATATAAATACATGAATGTTATCAGATTTCTGTACTTGTGTGTTAAATGCTGCTTGTTTCTACCATAATTCTTGGTCAATACCTTTTAATCATTTGGTATATTGGTGATTTGTGGAGGTTTGTGAACACAAGATTGATTGTTTTTAAAACATTGAGCTTGTAAAGTGTGCTTATGCTGTCCTGTTTTCTGCAAGAAATCACACTCGCTTAATGCAATTAAATACCTAGAAATTAATACTTTTATTGATCAAGCATGCATTAAATTGATCAAAAGTGTCAGTAAAGACATTTATAATGTTAGGAAAGATTTCCGTTTTAAATAGAAATTTGAACTTTCTATTCATCTGTGAATCCTGAAAAATAAAATGCATCATGGTTTCTGTGCAGCACAGCTGTGTTCAACATTGATAATAATCAGAAATGTTTCTTGAGCAGCAAATCATCATATTAGAATGATTTCTGAAGATCATGTGACACTGAAGACTGGAGTAATGATGCTGAAAATACAGCTGCGCATCACAGAAATAAATTACACTTTAACAGAGATTCATATAGAAAGCTGCTATTTTAAATTGTAATAATATTTCACTATTTTATTGCATTTTTAATCAAATAAATGCAGCCTTGATGAGCAGAAAAACATAAAAAAAAACGTTCATGTGGAACAAACATGTTTCTGTGCATTATAGATGCAAATGCATGCTTTATTGAACAAGATTAATGATTTATCTTTAGTGTCCAACACCTACCTTACCTTTACTAATGGATTACACTCGGATGTTAAATAATTAGTGTTTGCAAAGTCAATTTCTCACACTTGATGTTAGAGATTTTAAGTTTTGTTGTTTTACTTTTATTACAGACGCTTTGAGTGATCAGATGCACAACTTTCAACCATAAAACAGTTTAAAATTCCCATAGATGCACATTAAAGGAGGAACCCAAGTCATATCTACAGACCAGAGGATCACAGAGACGCGATAAATCACCCAGAATGCCCTTGCATCAAGCTGGTGAGTTTCACACAGGCAAACATCACTCACATTTTCTTTAAAAGATGTAAAAATGTATTTGTGTAACAGTAACGCCATCGGAGCACCTGTATTGTGGTTCAAATGGAAATCTGGCATGTTGCATGAGCCTCAGGCAGATGTGTGTTTATATGTCTGCTTTAGTTTAACAGCCTGTCCATCACACACACACACACACACACACACACACACACACACACACACACACACACACACACACACACACACACACACACACACACACACACACGTGTTTGAGTAGGATGTAAACCATGTTTTCACACACACACTCAAACACAGGCACACAGACAGAATAAATGCTAGCGGTGTACAAATATGCTCACATACGTTCCCGGGAGTTGATTCAGAAAAGAAAAGTTCTCTGAGTTTCCTGTTGAAATTTTTATCAAGGTGTTTCAACTGCAGGAATACAGTACATCAATGTAACCATGGCAACGTCTCCAGCAGCTCTCTTTATAAACTGACTTCTGAGAGCTCATAGATGTGTGTGTGTGTGTGTGTGTGTGTGTGTCACTTCAGGCTCGACTGTGACTGACATGCACAGTGTGAGAGAATGAATAGATATTGTGGACATTTCGAAAAGAAAAGCCTCTATAATTCAGCTTATTTACAGAAACAGTGTGCTTTTATTATAGAGGCTCTGTTTACAAACCTAGCAAGCTGACTTCTTAGACAGTATTTTGTTATGCTGGGTGACAACAATCAAGGCATATGTTTTGCCTTTGAAGCACTATATGCTCCTTAAGTGTTTTCAGCTCACCAAGGCTGTATTTATTTAATTAAAAATACAATAAAAACTTAAATATTTTTACAATCTATGATTGCTGTTTTCTGTGTGAATCTCTGTTAAGCTGTAATTTATTTCTGTGATGTGCAGCTGTATTTCCAGCATCATTACTCCAGTCTTCAGTGTCACATGATCCTTCAGAAATCATTCTAATATGATGATTTGCAGCTCAAGAAAAATTTCAGATTATTATCAATGTTGAAAACAGTTGTGCTGCACAATATTTTTCTGGAAACCGTGATATATTTTATTTTTCAAGATTCACAAATGAACAGAAAGTTCAAAAGAACAGCATTTATTTGAAATCGGAATCTTTTGTAACATTATAAATGTCTTAACTGTCACTTTAATGCGTCCGTGATGAATAAAAGTGTCAATTTCTTAAAAAAAAAAAATACCCCAGATTTCTGACCTGTAATATATAACTGAATTAATAGAAAGTTCAAAAGAACAGCATTTATTTGAAATGGAGCAACAGAAGTTGAGGTGACAGATTCTGTGACTTTATTTCTCAGACCGCTGGAGTTTGAAGGAACACAAGCTTCTGCACTGATTCATATTTCATCTGCTCGGTGAAGATTTAGGTCAATATTCAACATCACAGAAACGTCATTAAAATTCACAGACTGCAAAGATGGATTTTTAGAGACGAGGAGAGGTGTGTCGTTTAAAACAACATGAGGAGAAACCCACAGATGAAGTTACTAAAAAGTTACTTGCTTTTTTAGGTTTAATCTCAGAAGAGAATAAATTCCCAAACCCCCCTTTTTTTACTTATTGTTTATTTATATCTGTTTAATTATTCATTATTTATTTATTTTTATTGTCATTTTATTTCTTTTATTTTGTCGTGAAATGTGACCTGGGCATAACCTGACAGCCTTTGTAAGATTAACTCTTTTGATCGTGGTACCATGATAATTATTGCAAATCTTTTATACCATGGTTTCTATTAAAGTACCACGGTATTACCATCTGATCCCATCACTATACCTTAATTCAACATTGTAAGGGGAGAAAGAGAAGAATGAGCGAGGCTGTGTGTTAAGTGAGTCATTCACGTGTGTGTGTGTGTGTGAGTGTGTGTGTGTGTGTGTGTGTGTGTGTGTGTGTGTACAGGAACAGCCAGAATGATGGAAAGCCACAGACACTCAATAATCTCTCAGTCCTCAGACGTGTGAGATCGACTCTGGGATGACTGTCAGCTCACAAATGTATTTCTGTAAGTGACTCTGGTCCAACACCTAGTGTGCTGCCTACCTAGAAAGCATTTTAAGGCATCATAGATATACCCCAGACATTAAGGTTTTTCAGCAGAATCAAGTCTTCATATGATACATTGAAGATAAGTGAAGATTGTGTTTCTTCACAACTTAAAGAAGATGGTTTTTTTTTTTTGGTACAATTTTCATATTTTTATCATTCATGTTTTTATGTATTTTGTTCTGTTCATTTTTTTTCCGGGGGGGGGGAGGGGGGGGGGGGTGTAGGTGGTCACTATGTCTACATTATTATAATTATATTATAACTTTTTATTATTATTTATTTTGCAGTAAACAATTTGTAAGGATAGCTGTTCTATTACATGGTTTCTGCGGCTCTTAAAAGTCTTAATTTGCCCGTCCACTATTTAAGGCCTTAAAAAGAGCTTAAATTGAATGTCATTGCATTAAATACTGCATACACTGCAAAAAAAAAAAAAAAAAAAAAAAAAAAAAAAAAAAAAAAAAAAAAAAAAAAATTAAATCCCGTTCTTCTACAATATTTTGATTTTCAGTACAAATAACTAAACATCCTTCAATCATGATACATTAACTTGAGACAAAAAATTAAGCAATTAAGTCTTGTTTTCTGGGAAACTGAACAGAATAAAGTGAGTTTTTGCTTAAAACAAAAACAAATATTTGCCAGTGGGGTATGAAATTGTTCATATTTTTCCTGTGTGTGTGTGTGTGTGTGTGTGTGTGTGTGTGTGTGTGTGTGTTTAGGGCTTGTCAGCAGTGAATGAGCAGTGTGTGTTTGCACCCACACACAGACATCCATTAGACGGTAAGCCAAGAATGAAATCAAAAGACTCTAAAAATCTTCCCCTGCTGGTGTAGAAATTACAGCCTCGGGTCTGTTTACCTGCTCCAGATTCACCGATTAAACCTCAACACGCTCTGAATCTCAATAACGTTACTTCATGAAGATCAGAGGCGGAGTTTTCCTGATGCATCACATCAGAAGCAACAAGGTATGTTTATGCAGTTTTTAATGCATGGAGGCAGTGTAAATCACAGGAAACACTGTATTACATGCTTGAAGGTTTATTATTGATTTTTGTGTACAGCCATCAGAAAACAAGACTACTGATTCTAATGACAGACTATGAAATCAAAACTATTTACTTTTCCAGAGCTTCTCCACCCACTTTACTTTCATCATGCATCGGAAATAGTATAAGGTTAGTAACAAATGTGGGATTTTTTTGCGCTTATTTGTTAGATATTTTAAACTCCAGCTTGTCTCTGGCCTTCTAATCTAAATAGTCCTTTGTTTTTTAGGTTTATAACCCTAAAATTACCCATGCAAAGTCAATTATCACACTAATTAATTTCTGGTTCAAAAGCAGAATTTTATTTTCATGTTGTTAAAAGAAAAGAATACTTGCATGAATTGTAGCATTGCATCAGTGTCTCAGCAGTGAATGGGTGCCGTCAGAATGAGAGTCCAAACAGCTGATAAAAACATCACAATAATCCACAAGTAATCCACAGCACTCCAGTCCATCAGTTAACATCTGGAGAAGACACAAGATGAAACAAATCCAGCATTAAAGACATTTTAAACTAAAATACATAGAGTCCATAATCCATAATAACACTTCCTCCAGTGAAAAAGTGCATCTGCTGTTGTCTCTCACATCAAAATCCAGACACATATTTGTTTTAGAGCTGTTTAAACGCTGCTTGATCTGTGCAGATTTCTCTCCTGATTCACACCAGAACACTTTTTCACTGGAGGAAGTGTTATTATGGATTATAGACTTTATGTATTTGAGTTAAAACATCTTAATGCTGGATTTGTTTCATCTTTTGTCTTCTCCAGATGTTAACTGATGGACTGGAGTGCTGTGGATTACTTGTGATGTTTTTATCAGCTGTTTGTACTCTCATTCTGACGGCACCCATTCACTGCAGAGCAAGTGATGCAATGCTACATTTCTCCAAATCTGATGAAGAAACAAACTCATCCTAATCTTGGATGACCTTTGGGGTGAACAATTCCTTTAATGCGGATGTCTTCGTACACTGAGTGCTTTAAATCAGATATTACTTTACTCATGCATACAGTTTTTTTTCCTCACATGCTCGAACAGGGATAGAACTATTCATCCCCCTGTGCATCAGATGTCATTATGAAGGAACAATCTTAAAGTGCTGTACATATCCAGATGAATATGCCTCACACAGCAGCGGTGGGCTGATGAAACAGTCTTGCGAAAGTTCAAAACATCACAGAATAATTCACAAAATCCCATAAACCACTACAAACGAGCAGACCAAGCAAACGACTTGACTAATTCACGAATGCGTCTACAGCAGCCGCGCACACGCGCAGCAAGCGGAGAAATCAGGGCGTTAAACATCTTGAAGTGGACTCCTGACTGTTTGACTTTGGCTGGCAGATTTTAAATTGCATCTGGACCGGTGGGAGTTTGGTCGTGTTGTCATCAGTGGATTTGCTCAAAATCATAGATTACATTGTCAGGCACTCGCCGGGCGCTCTTCAGCCCGCTGTGTGTGAAGAATATTATTGGTACAAAGAACGTTAAGCAGACGCATCTTGACTTTATATGCGACGTGATTCAGACATGCAGGCCTGCTGTAAAAACAATGTAATGCTGTTATTACCTGTCGGACAGATGATGCAGTGACTTTTACAGTCTGACCTGCATCCCATCATGAGCTTTCACATGCTGTAGAATATAAATCCTCATTTTCTAAAGAAAATAAGAATGACACTAGCCTGTGCAAAGCTCAGTGTTGTGATCATCAGTGATTGATGTCAGGGTTATTAAAGTCATTAAAATGGTAACACTTTACATAAACTTCCTTAGTTAACTACATAAACTAACAACGAAAAAAAGCAATAATTAATCATAGTAAATGTTAATTGCAACATGTACTAATACATTTTTAAAATCATCTATGTTAATATTATTGGATGAACCTGAGCTACAATTAACTAATAAGAAGGTGTATTTTTATTAAGTAACATTGACAAAGATTCATAAATACTGGAACAAATGTATCGCTCGTTGGTTAATGCATTAGCTTAAAACAAGCATAAAAATGTTACTTTGTTAATAAACATGAACTGAAATAAAATTATATATACAGTGTATATATATATATATATATACACAGTATACA
>NC_056573.1:27375944-27385944 GCF_018340385.1 Cyprinus carpio | reverse complement strand
TCTGATGGCACCCATTCACTGCAGAGCAAGTGATGCAATGCTACATTTCTCCAAATCTGATGAAGAAACAAACTTGTCCTAATCTTAGATGGACCCTGAGAGAGAGGACATTTTAAGCACATTTTCGTTTTTTCATGAACTCTACCTTTAAAGCTATTTTTTTTTATTTACTACTGCCCTTAAGAAGCTGCGTAAGATATTTACATGTTTCCCAAATCAAAAAGAGCAGTGTGCATTCTGGGATTGACCTCATGTGATGCTGTCGTATATTTAGGTCACAAAAATAACAGGATTCTCATCAGGAGCTTATGACACCTCTCTGGGTGGCCCTTATGGTCGTCCTCTGAGTCTATTAATGACATTATCCCGCATGGACTGCTGGGTAATAGTCATGTGTGCATCACTTCGCAAAACGATGGATCATGGTCACAAATGGTGACGCTCACAGCCTCCTGAGTGCTAAAATGACAAACGGTGCACCCTTTAGACTTCAGCGAGGGTTGTTAGTCCACATCAGCGCCATTTGGGACGCAGCCGTGGTCTGTAGACTCTCAAGTGAGTTCAGCCCTGTTTGGAGTCCTCATGGTTCATTACATCAGCTCACATAAACCATCTGCTCAGACTCCTGCATGTTCATACATGAGCCTCTAAATCTTTATAAACCGACTGCAAAAAACCTGACCCGACTAATGCAGCCAATAACAAAGCCTTGTGCGCATTCACATTCGCCAGCGCTCAAACACGGGAGATAGTCCACCAAAAAATGAAAATTTTGTGTTCATTTACCCTCAGGACATGATCAAGACGTAGGTGACTTTTTTTTCTTCAGTAGCACAGTAAAGAAGGTTTTTAGCTGAAATCTTGGTGATCCATTAAATTCAAGTCAGCGGCTACCGGCACTTTAAGAGTCAAAAAATTATATACAGGCAACACAAAATGAATCCCCATGACTCCTGATGATATATTGAGGTCTTTTGAAGAGAAACGATCAGTCTGTGCAAGAAACTGAACATTATTTACAGCATTATTAACTGTAATCCAGAGCCTCCGGAGTGATGTTTGGTTCACGAACTAATCATTCTTTTGAACTGATTCTTTTTAGTGAACTAGTTGAATCAGTTCATTGAATCGGACTGAATCCGTTAGTGTTTTGAGCAGCACAGATCTACAAGTTACTGAATCAGAACTCACTTTCAGACGCCTGACAGTCACTCCGACTGGAAATGAGCCGAAACAGCAGCGAATCAGATCCTGTGATGAATGAATCATTCAGCGATTCAGTTCAGAATCAACAGTCACTGAACTGAGAAAACAGTTCGACTTGGACCGAAGACCGATGAGCTGCTGATCTGTGCATGCGTGAACCCAACACTTCAATGAAGGGTCAAATTAATGTTTTAATGGTTTCTCATTGTTTATGTAAAACAGTGAGCTGATGAAGACGAGTTTATTCACTTTATATACTTTAGACACATAAAACATCCATGTTTCACATCATTATTGGGTGCTTTAATAATATAATTGCGTATATGTGACGTCATTGTGTGATTACAGAAATGAACTAGTGAACTGAATCAATTCCTTGAAACGAACTGTTCGAAAGAATCGGTTTGTGGAAAAGAATCATATTTCACTGTTTGTCTGAGGCTGTAAATAATGTTCACTTTCACACACAGACCGATCCTCTCCATAAAAAATACATATATAAACAATAATCACTCACATTCATTCATTTTTTCCTCCATATATGCTTTATCTTTTTTTGGCTCTCAAAGCGACGGTAGCCATTGACTTGCATTATATGGATCACCGAGGAGCACGGTTTCAGCTAAAAAACCTCTTTACGGTTCTACTGAAGATAAAAGTCTCCTACATCTCGGATGGCCTGGGGGCGAGCAAATTAACAGAAAATGTTCATTTTTGAGTGAACTATCGCTTTAATGACAGATGAAATTGTGCCTTGTTCTGCAGACGCTCGAGCTGCTCGTGAAACAAAAGCGAGCTGCATGAAAAGACTGTTATATCAACACGGCTCTTAAGCGACAGGCCGCAAAAATGCTCCACTGCAGCTGAATTTGAAAAGCTGCTTTCAAATAGATGTAATTATCTGCAATCAGCAGTCAGCGGCCGGCGGCGCGGCTGAAAGCACATTATCAGCCCTGCTTTCAACAGAGAAAAACTAGCACATACTGCGCAGTATATACTGTATACTAGAATGTGTTTCACGTGATTGTGTCAGTGTGTACTGATATGAGATTTAGTGCATGTAGAGATGCTATTTTACAAATTTTCAGATTGGATGGTTGTTGTTTTTTTCCCGATTCTGGTGGTAATCATCAAAGTTTAAAAACTGTTATTTTTCATTTTCAATCCATTTCTAAACAGTGTTATTTTAGGATTATTTATATGCTAATATAGTAGAGCATTAACATTAGATATTAACATTATGGCTTTAATAGGGTTAGGGTTATTTTGAATTAGCCTTTTTAATATTTTTAATTTATTAAATGATATTTTTTGGTCATTTGTTATGTGCTTTTATTTTTTTAGAATTTTAAAAAATATTTGTAGAAATATTTTTTTTTGTATTTTTTAGTTCCCATGGTAACATTTAAAATTTTCATTTAAGCTTTCTCATTTTAAGTATTTAATTTAAAATTTATATTTTATGTCATGTTTGATATTTTATTTTAACTTTATTTTGTTTTAGTTTTAGCACTCCAACTGGAACTTATTTTATGTCAGTTAGTTGCCAAGGCAACATATCTCATTTTCATTTCAATTTTCTAATTTTAAGTTTTCATCTAATATTTACATTTTATCTAATATTTCATATTTTATTTAAACTTAAATTAACAAAAATCTGTTTTCTAATTTTAAGTTTTTCATCTGATATTTATATTTTATCTACTAATTTATATTTTATTTCAGCTTTATTTAGATTTTTTTGTATATCTATGCACACTAAATATACTGCAGAAGTGGTGTTAGTAGTATGCTAGTACACAATTCTAAACGTTGTCACAGAGACAGAAGCCAGAAAAGTAAATGAGAAGCTCAGAGAAACAGAAGCAGCAGGACAGACGCTGATGTTCAGTCTAATGAGATGACTGTATAACAGACACTTCTGTGGAGGAAAATGACTTTCTCCTCACTAATACCAGCTCAGATAATGACAATATCCCCATTTTCCACTGTGAACATCATAAAACTGCAGATGAAGCAGACGTTGTGCTCACCAGAACATTCATGAGCTGCTAAGACAATTACCAGCCTGCGCCCTTTTAATAAAACCGCTCATATCTCTCCGACATTAGCCAGTGTTTTGGATTATGTGGTAATATTCACTCTAATTTTTGTTCTTGACGAGCAGAATTTATTTCTATCAGTCTGACATTGCATTGTTCTTTACAATCTCTATTAAAAAGGTCAAATATGGTTAATTTCTTCAGGCTGTTGATCAGATTCAGTGCATTTCATTTCATATTCTCTTACAGTAGCTAATAGCTGCAATAAAATAATTTATTGTGAATATTGAAACTAACTGTGCCAGGATGGTGCTGTTTAACACTGATAAGTTATCTAGATGCATTACTGGTATTTTTTTTTTTGTGTGTGTGTGTCTTGTTTTTGTGAAATAATGGAGGAAAGCCTCAGTGTTTTTTTATTTTTTATTTCTTCATTTTTAATCAATTTTTGTGCAGTGCTATTTATATGCTGTTATAGTATTTATTAATATTTTGAATAGACTTTTTTATATATATTTTCAGTTTTCATTTAATTTCAATTAGTTTAGTTATGTGCATGTCATTTTTACTACATTTAATTAAGTAAAATTGCAACTAAAAGAAAAAATAAATTCCAAGTTATTTATTTATTTATTTTAATTATATATATAATATTTATATTTTATATTATTCTACTTTATTTCAGTTAGCGATAATTATTTTGAGTGGTTTTAGGTTTAGTTAACAATAACAACACTTATTTATTTATTTTTTTAAATACTTAAGCATTTACTGGCATTTCTGGTTTTATATGTATTTACTGATATTTTTTAAACTAACCTAAAATAAAATGTAATTTTAAATATGTTAGAATATATATTTCAAATTTTTAATTAAAATACATAAAATAAAATATAAAAATATCAATGTTAAATATTTAATGTTTCAATTTAAAATACAATAAAAGAAAAAAATGTTATAATATTTATTTATATTCATACAATAAAGAATATACCTTTATAAATTTTAAATTATAAAATACAAATATTTTAGTCCTGTTCATGAGATATTGCAAGAATAAGTTTTTTGTAATGTTGCGATCACGAGAAAAATAAGTTGTGATCTCTCCAGAAAGCAAGTCAGAATAATAACAAAGGCCTCCGTGTGTTTGGATGTTTGTCAATCATTATTCTGAATTCTGTTTGGTGTTGCTGTGAAATCTCCCGCTTGCTCCAAGATGCTCTTCGTCTGGTGAATTAATCAGCTGTGTATTTCTGCACAAGACGTCCGACAGCTTCAGTTCCTCTCTGAAAATCAATGGACACGTGAATGGACTGCAGTTTCTTCTAGTTTCTCCTGGTGTGTGTGCCACACATGCACTCAGTTTAGATTTGTTGATGTGTGTGTGTTTCTGAGATAAAGCATCGCTCTTTCTCCCAGTTTGAGTGATTGTGCTGTGAAATCCCATCTTTATCTGAGCTCAAATCAAACACCTGATGGAGGATTGACCGGCTAACTGACTCACGAGGAGCTCAAAATCCTGCCGACGTGGAGCAAATGTGTGTGTGCCGTAAGTAAGAATAATCACAATGAAATCTATTCGTTTCAAATTCACAAATTGCTTCGCTCCATCACAAATGAGATCTTAGTTGTTTCTCCTAGACAGCAATGGAGTGCAAATGGAGAGTTTTGCTGCTTCTCAGATGTTTCTCCTCAGAAATGACCCGGTGATCTCACATGTGTCTCCTCTAGAGGTTCAGTAGGATTTCAGGAGAAACATCTGAGACCTGTGAAGCATTTAATGCCATTTCCAATCCATTCTACTTCTGTAACTTCACATATTTACGACAAAAACGGGGGGAAAGTCCCAGAAAACCTTTGTTGAATACTGCTGGTGAGTTTTGCACAGGGTTATTGACTAAAACTAGAACTAAAACTATTAAATATTATATGAAAAACTTACTTTAGCTAGTTACTAAGGCTTCTAATTTTCACTTAAGTTGAAACACTAAAATTATGTACTAGAAATAAAAACTAAACTACAACTGAAAATAAACCAAAATAGAAATATTAATAGTAAAATAGTGATATTGGTATATTAATATAATAGTAATATATCAATTTTTTTTTTTTTAGAATCATCTAAAACTATTAGCATTTTTATTAACTGAAATTATTGAAATATTTTTGTTAACTGAAAAAAGTTTAAAATAAAATTTAGACAAAAAATTAGACAAAAAACTTACTAACAAAGCATTTTTAATTTTCATTTAAGTTGAAACACTGAAATTACTAAGTAGAAATAAAATAAAAACAAAAACTGAAATAAAAATAAATAGTAACAGAACCTAATCTGAATAAATAATACAAACCTAAATAGTAATAGTAATATAGTTAAAATAGTAAAATATCTTAGTATAATAGCAATAGTAATATATTTATTTTATTATTTTTATTATTTATAGTCATTGATATATATAGTCAATATTAAACCCGTACAGCAAATCTTTTTGAGATTTTAAGAGATTTTATATAAATATTGTAATTTTACTTTTGCCAAAATTTGAATAATATTTAAAAATAATAATAAAAATGACAAAAGCACATAACAAAATAATTATAAATAAGTAATAATGAAATGTAAAAAATAAAAGCTAACTCAAAATATTAATAAAAACTATAATAGTATATAAACAATACTAAAATAACACTGGTTTTGCATGAGCAAACACCACTCCATTTATATTTTTTCACAACATATAAAAATATCATTTAATTTCATATTTACCTGTAATATAAATAAAAACTCAGACTGAGCGTCATGTCAGAGGCATCTGTGTTTTTAGGATTTAGCAGTACGCTGAATATTGTGTTTGCGTGTTAGTGTGCACTAAACTTAGCACAGCACACTGAAATGTTTCTCCAGGTGTCCAAAGGAGTGTGTGGTGTGTTTTCTGTCAGCAGGAGTCGAGCGTTCGTCTCTGTTCTGCTGACAGACGACTGATCAAAGAATGATGGAAACGAGTGTCTCACGTCTGCAGATGTGTATTTTTGACCTATTCACATGTTCTGCGTCTGGTACACCTGCATTTTATCATTAGCTGTGTTTTGATAGGATTTGTCAAATGTCTCTAGTACTAGTGCTGATAGTGATGAAACCTCAAGCCTTCTTAATATGAAAAAAAAAAAAACACGTTTATGCATTTGGCACACATTTTATCTAAGGAAACTTGAATTCAAAGTTTAATTTTAGCAGTTCATGCATTCTCTGAGAATCAAACTGTTGACCTTTGCTCTCTCTGTCCATCTCTCTGTCTGTCTCTCTGTCAGTGTGTCTCTGTCTGTGTGTCCGTCTGTCCATCTATCTGTCTGTCTCTCTGTCAGTGTGTCTCTGTCTGTGTGTCCGTCTGTCCATCTATCTGTCTGTATCTGTCTCTCTGTCTGTCTCTTTGTTTGTCTGTCATCTCTCTGTTTGTGTGTCCATCTGTCCGTCTCTCTGCCCATCTCTGTCTATGTGTCTCTGTTTGTGTATCCATCTGTCCATCTCTCTGTCTGTCTCAGTCTATGTGTCTCTGTTTGTGTGTCCATCTGTCCGTCTCTCTGCCCGTCTCTGTCTATGTGTCTCTGTTTGTGTGTCCATCTGTCCGTCTCTCTGCCCATCTCTGTCTGTCTCTGTCTATGTGTCTCTGTTTGTGTGTCCATCTGTCCGTCTCTCTGCCCGTCTCTGTCTCTCTCTCTGTCTATGTGTCTCTGTTTGTGTGTCCATCTATCCATCTCTCTGCCCGTTTCTGTCTGTCTCTCTGTCTATGTGTCTCTGTTTGTGTGTCCATCTGTCCATCTCTCTGCCCGTCTCTGTCTGTCTCTCTGTCTGTGTTTCTGTTTGTGTGTCCATCTGTCCATCTCTCTGCCCGTCTCTGTCTGTCTCTCTGTCTATGTGTCTCTGTTTGTGTGTCCATCTGTCCATCTCTCTGCCCGTCTCTGTCTGTCTCTCTGTCTGTGTGTCTTTGTTTGTGTCCATCGGTCCATCTCTCTGCCTGTCTCTGCCTGTTTCTCTTCCTGTGTATCTCTGTCTGTCTCTTTGTTTGTCTGTCGTCTCTCTGTCTGTGTGTTTCTGTCTGTGTGTCCGTCTCTCTATCTGTCTCTTTGTCTGTCGTCTCTCTGTTCATCTCTGTCTGTCGCTCTGTCTGTCTCCGTTTGTGTGTCCATCTGTCCATCTCTCTGCCCATCTCTGTCTGTCTCCCTGTCTGTTTGTCTCTGTTTGTGTGTCCATCTGTCCATCTCTCTGCCCGTCTCTGTCTGTCTCCCTGTCTGTGTGTCTCTGTTTGTGTGTCCATCTGTCTGTCTCTCTTCCCGTCTCTGTCTGTCTCTCTTTCTATGTGTCTCTGTTTGTGTGTCCATCTGTCCGTCTCTCTGCCCGTCTCTGTCTGTCTCTCTGTCTATGTGTCTCTGTTTGTGTGTCCATCTGTCCATCTCTCTGCCCGTCTCTGTCTGTCTCCCTGTCTGTGTGTCTCTGTTTGTGTGTGTGTCCATCTGTCTGTCTCTCTGCCCGTCTCTGTCTGTCTCTCTTTCTATGTGTCTCTGTTTGTGTGTCCATCTGTCCGTCTCTCTGCCCGTCTCTGTCTGTCTCCCTCTCTGTTTGTCTCTGTTTGTGTGTCCATCTGTCCATCTCTCTGCCCGTCTCTGTCTGTCTCCCTGTCTGGTGTGTCTCTGTTTGTGTGTCCATCTGTCTGTCTCTCTGCCCGTCTCTGTCTGTCTCTCTTTCTATGTGTCTCTGTTTGTGTGTCCATCTGTCCATCTCTCTGCCCGTCTCTGTCTGTCTCCCTGTCTGTGTGTCTCTGTTTGTGTGTCCATCTGTCTGTCTCTCTGCCCGTCTCTGTCTGTCTCTCTGTCTATGTGTCTCTGTTTGTGTGTCCATCTGTGTCTCTCTGCCTGTCTCTGCCTGTTTCTCTTTGTTTGTCCGTCATCTCTCTGTCTGTGTGTTTCTTTCTGTGCATCCATCTCTTTATCTGTCTCTTTTTTTGTCTGTCATCTCTCTGTCCATCTCTGCCTGTCGCTCTGTCTGTGTGACTCTGTCTGTCTCTTTGTTTGTCCGTCATCTCTCTGTCTGTGTGTCCATCTCTGTCTGTCTCTTTGTTTGTCTGTTGTCTCTCTGTCTGTGTGTCCATCTCTGTCTGTCTCTCTGTCTATGTGTCTCTGTTTGTGTGTTCATCTATCCGTCTCTGTCTTTTTCTGTCTGTCTGTCTCTCCATCTCTCTGTTTGTATCTCTCGCTCCATCTCTCTGTCTGTTTGTGTTTGTCTGTCCATCCATCTGTCTCTCTGTCTCTTTGTTTGTCTGTTGTCTCTCTGTCTGTCTCTGTCTTTCCCTCTATCCGTCTCTTTTTCTGTCTGTCTGTCTGTCTGTCTGTCTGTCTGTGTGTGTGTCCATTTGTCTTTCTCTCTGTCTTCCTGTCCACTCCTTTCTGTCTTTCCGTCTGTCTGTCTTTCCGTCTGTGTCTGTCTGCCTGCTTCTGAAGGCCTCCTATGTTTTTCTCTCTCAGTGAATTGTCTCTCAGTAATAACATTCCTCCTGCTGTCCATATTTTCTTTATCTCTCCTCCTCCTCTGCTTCCAGCCGCAGTCCTGCCAGTCTTCACCCGCTCAGATCCATCGCCCGCTGTGATTAATTGCCAATTGGTAATAATAAACACACACACTGACAAACAGCCAGTCACACACTTCTTTATCTCCCTCTCACAGGCACACAGAGAGCGTCAGATCTGCTGGAAGAGCCAGCGACGAACGTGTGCGTGACGTGGGATTTATGTCCTGATTTACATTGCGTGAACATTCAGAGCTCTTAATGTGGATCGACGGCCACTTACTGGAGATTCTGGCAGTGATGTGGAACCGGCTGCGAGTGGAGTGCAGATTTGCTGTCATTTAGGATGTCTCAGTATCTGCACGCTGCTATTTCTGGCCTTTTATGACTCAATCCGCATCCTCTGGGTTTTTCTCTGACATCATTTAGTCAAACGTGATGTGAGGTTGCTTTACCCTACTGTCTGTCAGAGAGGATCTGGCTCCACTGGTGTCGGGTGTTAATGCAGGACTGTGTGCGTCTGATGGCTTTGTTAGCATCAGTTTGTTTTTTGTTGGCAGTCATATGTAGGACAAACGCTTCTTGTGGGGGATTTCTTGTGTACCGTCACATTCGAATTGTGTGTTCAGCCCCTTTGCATTGATTTTTTCGTGAAGGTGAGGGAGACATTTTCACTTCAACACCAGCAAACAAGCTAACACAGACGTGTGCTGAAGCACATGACATTGGCAAGGGAAATTCTGTCTGTCTCACACTCCGATACGATTTCCTCGGCTACAAATATTTTATATGGTTGATATTTAATCATCTTAAATCAACATTTGTTAAATAAATAAATAATTATAAAATATATAATTTAATAAATAATACAAAATATATATTTTTTAATTAATTCCTGTTGGATAGTCTAGTATTCCAGTAGTGTTAAACATTAGTATAATAACTTATGCCTATTCAGTAAGCAATAAGACATTATGTGTTCATTATATATTGTGAATATGGTTGTTATTTCTAATAAACACCCTTTAGCTGTAACTATTTTAAATATTTTTAACTATATTTAATTTATTTTTAAATTAAGTTCAATTAAAGTTAAATTAAATTAATTAACTTATTTATAGAGATTGCATATCTGGTTCTGTTTAATTTTTATTTATAAATTATTAATATATTAATTATTTATATATTTAATAT
>NC_056573.1:27350944-27370944 GCF_018340385.1 Cyprinus carpio | reverse complement strand
ATTAATCCCTTAAAATCCCCCCCCCCCCCCCAACGCCCCAAAAGGCTACATTTTCTTTATGCACTTTTTTTTTTTTTTTTTTTTGGTCATTTTAGCATGAAATGTGACACTAAAATCATGCCAGGATTCGTGGAATTCATGCAGACAGTCACATTATTAATATTAATGTGACAGTAAATGTTCTTCTCTCGGAAATGCTCTCATCTTTAAAAGCATTGCAGGAAGAGCAATGGGAAATTTAAACATATAATTATAGCGTATTACATAATGAAGGACTCCATGGAGATTTCGTCTCGCAAGCTTATATACATAATTAATATGCATGAGATGAGCGATGAGAATAATCTGCTCGCATAATGTAAGAATTTCACACCTGCCTGCTGTGAATCTGTTTTGGGCTTCAGCCAATCAAATAAATAATAAGACGGCGTAAACAATGCAGGATTTCTCTTTGTCTGGTGGTTTAGATGGAGAATAGATTAGAAGAAATCACAAAAAGAAGGCCTCTGAAAGCGAACGGATAAAGAGGAGCGTGTTTTTTGGGGCGGGATGTTTGAGCAGATGTTGTGTTACTGAGCATATAATGTGCTGCATGAAATCAGCAGGAACACTGACTCTCTTTACCGTCTTGATTCATGTTTCTGAATTATTTATCAATGCATATTATTCTAAAAAAAAAAAAAAAAAAAATCAAATGTTTGTCTTTGGAATGTAATAATTTGCTTGGTTAATGTCACTTCGAATATCAATGCAGCATTTCTAAAATCTTGCCATTAATAAACAAAGTCATTTAAAGCTGGCTGACATTAACACAATAAAGGTTACGGCAATAATGGCTTGAAAAAATTCAATATGAAATAATCAAGTCACATTTATTTACAGTATATAATGCGTTATGCCGTAAAGATGGTTTCAAAGCAGCTTCACATTAATAAACAGGAAAATAAGGGCATTTATTTAGCAAAATTCATCAGTTATTAAACAAATTCAAGTGTCATTATTCAGATCAATTCAGTTCAATGTTAATTTAATATTATTGAGATACTGTGAATTTTTGAATTAGTTTATTTTTATATTTTCTGCTTTCATATAATTTTTTTTCTTTATATTTTTAGTAATTTTGTTGTGTGTTTTTTATTGTCATTTTTATTCTTTTTTTTAAATATGCCTATATTGTTTTCATTAATTTAATAATTTTAGATAAACTAAATGAATATGAGTAATATCCGAAATCATTTGTTTTATGGTTTTAGTTTTAGTTAGGTTCACATTAATAAACAGAAAAATAATCATCAATTATGAAACTAGTTTAATTTCAGCTGTAAAGCGGCTCTAAAATGACAATAGTATCGTTATTCAGCTCAATTCAATGTTGTTTTATATCACTGAGATGCTATAAGTTTTATTAAAATTATTAGATTTTATTTTTATATTTTCTTTCATGTTAATTTTAATTAAATTTTTACTCATTTTGTTGTGTTTTTTGTTGTGTTTTTTATTCTTTTTTTTTTTTTAAATATGTCTACATTGTATTCATTAATTCAATAATTTTAGATAAACTAAATAATAAAATAAGAAATATCTGAAATCAATTATTTTATGGTTTTAGTTACGCTCACATGAATAAACAGAAAAATAATCATCAATTATGAAACTAATTTAATTTCAGCTGTAAAGCGGCTCTAAAAGGACAATAATTCAATTTAATGTTGTTTTAGTATCACTGAGATGCTATAAATTTTATTAATATTAGATTTTCTGCTTTCATATTAATTTTAGTCACATTTTTAGTCATTTTATTGTCATTTTTATTATTAATTTATTTTTCTAAATATGTCTACATACAGTTTTATTTCAATTTCAGTTTTAGTTATTTTAAATTAAATGAATATGATAATTAAATAATTAATAATTTTATTTTCCAATTTTGTTTCAGATAGTTTATTTGATTTAGAGTTATTATTAAACAAACATTTATCTAAAAAAAACAAACACCTTCCATTCATTCATTGTTTTTTCACTGAACTTTGTGTTTTACTCTGAAATGCTTCACATTAATAGAGTGAAATGTTTTTCTGTGCACTGACCTCTGTTTTAATGGTATATTTGTTCAGCACTTTGATTTGAGGAATAAATCAAGGTTATTCAGCTCTATATTCAGGTTTGCGTGACTCTTATCTGTACAAACCTCTGTGACCTTCAGAAAGACCCGAAGCAAGGAACCCTTAGAGATGCTAAAGACGACAATATGTGTTATTGTGTATTATAGTGGATTTATATTATACTGTTTACTTTTACAGCATCCACTTGCATTGTGTGGAAATGAGCGGCTCAGGAGGACAAAAACTCATTTTATACTCAACAGAAGACTCAGAAGAAACTCAAGGGTAAGTATTCAGCGTCATCAGTTTAGCCTTGGGTAAGTTTATGAATCATCTTGACTGTAAAAAGTCAATTTCATCCTCAAATATCTGCCATCTCGTGTTTTCGTTGAATTATGTTTATTTTTCTTATTCCACTGGCAGTTAGTTTTTCCTCATTTTTAAGTATAAACTCAGTTTCTGAGAAACGTAATATCTCAGGTCATCTTGATTTAAGAAGGTTTAGCTGTTCGTGTTTGAAAACGAATCTGTGAGTCATGTTTTTGTTTTGGTGGAGGAGGATAAAACTGAACGACTCTGATACAAACACATTATCTGAGAGATCAGGTTGTAAATCAATTTCATCATTTGGCTCTTAACTCACAGTAGCTGAAATATTCAGTAAATTCAGTCTGAAATGTCAGCACAGACTCTCGGAGGAACCGATCTGAATCTTAATCTTGTGTGTTTTTGAACATAATGAAAAATACTTCAGCTGCAAAGCAAATCAATCAGTGTTTGCAGCGCAGCAGTAAGTTAATATAAAAACAGTCCTTGTGGCTGAGAATGAATCATGTGAGCTGTTCTTTTACTTCCTTCTATTTCCATTTCATATAATCTGATATTTAAACTCGACATAGAGACTCTTAAGATGGGATATAAATATTTAAGGTGTTGTTCTTATTTAGGATTGTAGCAATGCAGTGTTGTTATTGTTCACTAAAACTACAGCTGAAACGACCAAAAATCGTTTGCATTAATTGAAATAAAGAAAAACTGAAAAAAAAAAAAAAACCTTCAATTAAAAAAACTTTAATGTAAATTAACTAATTAAACTAAAAAAAAAAATGTTTTTGACACTTTTAATTTGACACAAAAATTACTAACAAAAATGACAATTATTAATAAAAATGGCAATAAAAGCTATTTCTAAATATTAATAAATACTATAATAGTTTATAAATAATACTTAAATAACACATATATTCATGCGATTTGAAAATTCCTGAAATAAAGCTGGAATAAAACACAAATATTGGTTATAAAATCTCAGCTTAAAAAACTTAAATGTAAATTAGAAATATTTCCTTGGCAACTAACTGAAATTAAATGTAAAAAAAAGAAAGAAAAAAAAAGAAATCATGTCATGAAGTGAAACTGAAATAAATGAGTAAAAGCTAAATAGACATAATAAAAATGACAAAAAGCACACAACAAAATTACTAAAATTTAAACTAAGATTAAAATGAAAATATGAAAATAAAGGCTAATTCTAAATATTAATAAATACTAGAATAGTATATAAATTATACAAAAATAACTCTGATATTCATGCAATTTGAATAATCTTGAAATAAAGTTGAAATAAAATATTAAAATTGAACTCAGAACCTCTACTTAAAAAAACTTATATGTAAATTAGAAACATTGCCTTGGCAACTAATGAAAAATAAGTAAAAAAAAATATAATTAATAATTAAACCTGAAAGAAATATAAATAGAAATAAAAATATAAAAAAACTAATAAAAATGACACATAACAAAATTACTTATTACAATTAAAACTAAAATATAAAAATAAAATCTAATCCTAAATATGAATAAATAGTATAGTAGTATATAAATAATACTAAACACTGATATTCACGCAAAGTGAATAATCTTGAAATAAAGATTATTTTCCTGTTTATCACTGTAAAGCTGTATTGAAACGATCTGTATTGTATAAAGTGCTATAGAAATAAAAAGCTGAAATAAAATAAGTATAAATATCGGATAAAAAGCTCAACTTAAACTTAAATGTAAATTAGAAATGTCCTTTTGGCAGCTAACTGAAATTAAATTTTACTAAAATTGCTGAAACTGAAATGAAAAGCTAAATAGAAATATATTTTTTAAAATCCAATAAAAATGACAACGCACACAACTTAAACTAAAATTAAACTAAAAATATAAAAATAAATACTAATTCTGATTTTTTTTTTTTTTTTATAATTGCTCAGAAACATTTCTGAATAAAGTCACTTTTTCAAAACTCTTCGCACACCACCAACCATCCTAAAACAAAAAACAACATCACATCCAAAAATCCAAAAAAAACTAAAACTTCCAAAACACATTAATTTCTCAAATTAAGTAATTCTTAACACTAGCAAAGGTTTTCACCAAACATTCACACTATCAATCATAACACAACATCCTATAAAACACTAAGAGGGAGCATTATGCAATGTTTTCTTATAATTTCTTTACAAAATACTCTCTACTCTTTATAATTCACTGCAGTATATCTTACATGCTCCATGTTTACATTACAGTACAAAATTATTCCTAAGTTTTCCCTTTTTGTACAGATGGTAATGAAAGTGAAAGACAAACACTTGTGAAGATATTCAGCTACATGCAACTGCTGTAATAGTATTTGATTTTTTTTACATTCAGAGTATTTTTATAATGTTATATATTTCTATATATCACTGTAGAAATATTGCAAATTTCTGTCTGATTGAAAATGTGACCTGAGTATTGAGAAATGTATCCTAGCGATTGAAAAAAAAAAAAAAAAAAAAAAAAAAAAAACCCTTCACTGTATAATAGTATTTAAATAATACTAAAATAATGAATGTAATTTGAATAATTTTTGCATGTTGCATGTGGGCTGGTGTGAAGACGTCTTTACATACATGACTAATGTGAAGTGCAGACACTTTGGCTCTGCGTTATGAGGCTTGAAATGAGCGTGCAAGACATTTGTGCTCATCGTGTAATTAAAGTCACAGGCTTTCAGTAATGAGTTTATGGTCTCGTTGCAGCATCAGGCTAATTATAAAATCGCAAAAATTAGGATGCGACGAATGTCGGCGAGTGACTAAACATCACTTTGCATGTTATAATCCACCCAAAAACCCCTCAGTCCTGTGGATGAATGCCGTTATTTGAACGGCCAGCCGTGACACGTCAAATAATTACTTACTGCTTTTATTCTGAAGCCTAAACAAATCCCTTCTCTTCTGTTAATCTTTAGCACACGAGCGCTAATGCATCAGCGCTGACAGCTTCATTAGGCTGAACATAGACCAGCGACTCCATCAGCCCGACACAATGAATGTGCATTATTATAAAACACACATTATTGAAAATAAGACCGATTCGCTTTGTTTTGACTACGGTAACGAGGAGCAAAAGGCTGCGTACTGCTTTAGAGTCAGAGCAGGCTTACAGTGTTGATCATTTAGTTTCCAGAGCTGTTTTTGCACCTGTAAATAATGCTTCTATATGTAAATGAGCTGCGTTTTGATTGGCTGATCTCTGAATACCATCATTCAGGGTGGAACAAGGTGTTTAGTTTCAGTTTGTGTATCATGTGTGCATTTTGTGGCCTAATCTAAGAGTTTTTCAATCTTTTTTTGAGCCACGGACCCCCAAATATGATGCTTTCTTGCTGTCAGTAAAAGCAGCTTAGATACCTTAAGTATATAATACACATTTATACAGTGAAAAAAATATTAAAATATATGCAAACCGTTATCTAGAAAATATGTACTTTGCATTATGTCGGCACTTTCTGCTTTGGTTCTGTCTCTAAAGCAGCATAATTTTCGATTAATCTCATGATTTCCAACCAATAAAGCGAATGAAATGCTATTAATGTAAATTTTAGTTAATCTGAAATAAATTATAAATTATTTACATATTATTAATTATAAAATATGAAATGCACTTGTTTTATTATGTTTATTAATATTATTGTGTGTGTGTGTGTGTGTGTGTGTGTGTGTGTGTGTGTGTGTGTGTGTGTGTGTGGTTTTACTGTTTTTTTTTTAAATGTATGAACTTTTTTCATGGACATCCTAGTACCATTACTGATCTGTCAAAATTTTTATTTTAATATTATTAAAATTTTTCACATATTCATAGTTCCAATATTTTTTAACTTACTTATGGGATAAGGAGCTATTTGATAGTTCTTATATTATTTATTAAACATATTTTAGTAGTTTGTTTTTGTTTTAATAGTGTGTGTGTGTGTGAGAGAGAGAGAATGTGTGTGTGTGTGTGTGTGTGTGTGTGTGTGTGTGTGTGTGTGTGTGTGTGTGTGTGTGTGAAAACGATAGAAAACACAGTTTGTACAGTATAAAAACCATTACGCCTATGGAGAGGTAAACCACAAATGCAAGTATGTGTGTGTGTGTGTGTGTGTTTGTGTGTGTTTCAGGCCCCAGGCAGATCACCCACAGAATAAGAAACACTGCTATCAGAGCACAGGAACATTCATAACACTGGATGATGCATTTCCACTGTGAGGTCAAAGGTCACTGAACAGTTAAAAGACACCACACAAAAATAGAAAATGATTTGTTCCTTGTGTTCAGTTGAGTTTCAAAAAGCTGTCACTGGGGTGGTAGTACCTTTAGGTACAAACATTTACACCCAATATATAAAAATATACACCTTTATGTAAAAAATATGGACTCTCTAGGTACAAAAGTGTGCCTTTTGAAAAAGTACCGCCCCAGTGACAGCTTTTGTACCTTTTTTTCTTAGAGTGTATACACACACACACACACACACACACACACAGAAATATGATTACATTTTCACTCAGAAATGCTTGTAAATTTCACAAATAATTACAAATAAGTGGCAAGTAATACAAAACTGAAATCATATTTTCTTGTAAATCGTCCTTCAATAATCTTAAAAATAAATATATATATATATATATATATATATATATATATATATAAATATATATATTTTATTTTTATTATTATTATTTTTTTTTACAGTGTGTCTTTGACCTGCGATCAGCACATTTTGACTAAGCTGATGGGTGTCATCCTGAACCGCGGCTGTTAGCTTCCCCTGCGGCAGCGCTGTGAATCAATAAACCCTCTGACCCCGGAGCCCAAGGAATCATCCATCTGACCCTGTTAAAATCTACTGGACAGAGAGAAAGAACCAGACTGAAAGAGAAATGTCAAGCAGCAGCAGCAGCATCCTCGGGCTCTTCAGCGCTGCTAAAGACAGAGAAACACTGCGTGGGAGGAAAAACACTGACCTACATCAATATCTGCACTGATCAACTGCAGGAAATCTAATAGATCAATACTACACAGTCGGTCTAGATTAGATTATATACTACTTTATTTAAATAAATTTATACTTTTATTCATCAAGGACACATTAAATTAATCAAAAGTGCCAGTTAAGACATTTATAAAGTTTCAAAAGATTTCTATTTCAAACAAATGCTGTTCTTTTGAACTTTCTATTCATCTGTGAATCATGAAAAATAAAATGCATCACAGTTTCCACAAAAATATTGGGCAGCATAACATTGATAATAATCAGAAATGTTTCTTGAGCAGCAAATCATCATATTAGAATGATTTCTGAAGATCATGTGACACTGAAGACTGGAGTAATGATGCTGAAAATACAGCTGCACATCACAGAAATAAATTAAAGTTTAACAGATGTTCACATAGAAAACAGCTAGTTTACTCCATAATAATATTTCACTATTTTTAACTGTATTTTTGATTAAATTAATGCATTTTATGCATGCTTTCAGATAATTATATTAGCCTCCACACTAATGCACAGTAGTGCTCTGTTTATGATAAGCACACTGCAGTTTTGTGGCCTGCTGCTTTAAATGGTTATTCAAGATTCTGATTGGCTGTCAATGTTAACATTCATAAGCTGGAAAAAAATCATTCTAAGAGTGATTCTAATGATTGTGTGGTTATCATTATAAGTTAGTTGTAGTGTGGTTCATCATTGTAGTTCATGTTCCTGGTGTGAACAAGCCATAAGTCTGTAGTTTAGATCATAGATTTTGAGAATGATTGAACTTTAACTTGTCCGTGTTGCTTCTGTTGAGAATTGGAGGTTGCGTGACCTTTTGACATCAACAATAAAATATATAGTGTTTTCTCCTTCCTATTTATTTTGCTGTTATGAATATAAATGTTAGACACATAAATGGTTATTTTATTTCAGTTAGTTTCACAAGTTTTGAAGTTTTTCTGTTATATTTATGTTTCATTTCAGCTTTATTTCAATTCGTAAAAATGTTTTTTTTTTTTTTTAATGATTTAGTTTTTGAATAACATTCATGCTGAATAATTTTTTATTTCTTAAATTTAGATTTTTTTTTATTTCTGACGTTGAGTTCGGCACTGAATGTGTGTCTGTGTTTGTCTCTGAGGGCCGGTGTGGAGCTCTAGATGAGCAGCAATGCTGTGAAAGTGTGCCAGAGAATCAGCCCGACATATGCAGCAGCACCTGGACACACACACACACACACACACACACACACACACACACACACACACACACACACACACACACACACACACGTAAACACTCACACACAAACACACACACACACACAGGATTCATGAGCTGAATGCTGAACACACAAGCAGCGCAGGGTAAAACCTTACCTTTACTTTCTGAAAGTAACAAGTGATGTTATTCAGAGGCCAGAAACTTAACACTTAAAGTAACACTTAAAGTAAAGTAATTTACTTTACTTTAGTAAATAAATATTGTGTGAGACTGGCAGATTTATTGTCTTTGCAATGACTGTATAATGAACAAATGGGAGCAAAGCTGTGTGTGTGTGTGTGTGTGTGTGTGTGTGTGTGTGTGTGTGTGTGTGTGTGTGTGTGGTGTGTGTGTGTGTGTGTGTGTGTGCGCGAGAGAGAGAGAGAGTTGTGTGTGTGTATGTGTGTGTGTGTGTGTGTGTTTGTGTGTGTGTGTGTGTGTGTGTGTGTGTGTGTGCGAGAGAGAGAGAGAGAGTGTGTGTGTGTGTGTGTGTGTTTGTGTGTGTGTGAGAGAGAGAGACAACTAGTTAATGTCAAAACTACCTACAGTATATGATATTAAACATAAATATCTAGTTATTCAAGTGCCTTTCTCTTACATTCTGATCATGCCAGTTTTGTATAATATAGTATTGAATATTTTATTGTAGTACTTTTATTTTTATTTTCAGTTTTAAGTTCAGTAATTTTATGTGCTTGGAGTGTAATTTTTATTGTATTTATTTTTATTTGTTTTATATTTGACAGTTTTTTGTATTTCTGAAATATTTCTACTTTGCTTTCATTTATTTTATTTCGGTTTTAGTTATTTTAGCACTTGAACTTGTGTTGTTTGTTGCAAATGCAACATTTTGAAAAATTTTAAATTAAAAATGTTCATCTTATATTTCTATTTAATTTATTTCAGCTTGATTTAAATTAATGATTTTTTAATAGACAAGTTTTTTTGTTTATGTTGAATTAAATAAAAAATACTTCTATTTCAATTCTTTTTTATTTCTATTTCTATTCTGTTAAATAATCTATTCTTTATTTCAGTTTTAGTCATTTTAGTAGCAAGTAATATACCCAATATACCTATTTTATTTCAGATAGTTACTAATGTAACATTTCTAATTCTAAGTTTTTCACCTATTTTATTTCAGTTTAATTTTAATCAGTGAAAATTATTTTTAATAGATTTCGTTTTTGATATTTATGTTGAATAAATATTTTTTTGACTTTCTATTTAGCTTTTTTATTTCAGTTTTAGTAATTTATGATTATAATGCTTTTGAGAAACGCAGCGCTGGAGTTTATACAGTAGACTCTATAATGAGTGATCTGCAAATTCAAGTCACTCCAAGTATTTATACTTATTATGTTTTTTTCTCCAGGACAGCCATCGGCAGCATTAACACAAGGGCTTTCTGGGATTCAGTGATCGTTTAATGTGGTGAAACATCTCATTCAGTATGATTGTAATCAAACTCACACATCTTTATCCTGAGCTAATTAGCAGAACGAAGAATTATGGAGTTTGCACCAACTCAAAACAACTCTACTAATTTAATTTTAATTTTCAAAACACTAGCTTTTCCACATTTTTACCAAAAAGTAACATCACAAAATGTAATTTGTCACATTATATTATACATGCAATCACATGACTAAGAGACCAAATTAATGACTTTTTAGGAGGTCATTCAGTTTATTTGATTGATTTGCTTGGATGCTTCATATCAAAGCATCACTTCAATAGAGTCACTATTCCCCATACAGTTCATTCATTTCATTCATTTATTTAGTCATTCATTCATTCAGTCAGTCAGTCATTTCATTCATTCAATTAGAATTTAATTCAGAATTTCAGTCATTCTTTATTCATTCATTCAGTCAGTCATTTCATTCATTCATTCAGTCAGTCAGTCATTTCATTCATTCATTCATTCATTCATTCATTAATTCATTCATTCAGTCAGTCAGTCAGTCATTTCAGTCAGTCAGTCACTTCAGTCATTTCATTCATTCAGTCAGTCAGTTATTACATTAAATTCATTCATTCATTGTCATTTCATTCATTCAGTCATTTCATTCATTGATTCAGTCAGTCAGTCAGTCAGTCAGTCATTTCATTCATTCATTCATTTATTCATTCAGTCAGTCAGTTATTCAGTCATTTCATTCAGTCAGCCAGTCATTTCATTCAGTCAGTCAGTCAGTCAGTCAGTCAGTCATTCCATTCAGTCAGTCAGTCATTTCATTCATTTAGTCAGGCATTTCATTCATTCATTCATTTATTCATTTAGTCAGTCAGTCAGTCATTTAATTCATTCATTTTGTCAGTCAGTCAGTCAGTCAGTCAGTCAGTCAGTCATTCATTCATTCATTCAATCATTCATTCATTCATTCATTCAGTCAGTCAGTCAGTCAGTCAGTCAGTCATTTCATTCATTCATTCATTCATTCATTCATTCATTCATTCAGTCAGTCAGTCATTTCATTTAATTCATTCATTCATTCATTCATTCAGTCAGTCAGTCAGTCAGTCAGTCAGTCAGTCATTTCATTCATTCATTCATTCATTCATTCATTCATTCATTCATTCATTCAGTCATTTCATTCATTCAGTCATTTCATTAATTAATTAATTAATTAATTAATTAATTAATTAATTAATTCAGTCAGTCAGTCAGGCATTTCATTCATTCATTCAGTCAGTCAGTCAGTCATTTCATTTCATTTCATTTCATTCATTCATTCATTCATTCATTCAGTCATTTAATTTCATTTCATTTAATTTCATTTCATTCAGTCATTTCATTTAATTTAATTTCATTCATTCATTCAGTCAGTCAGTCAGTCAGTCAGTCAGTCAGTCAGTCAGTCAGTCAGTCATTTCATTCATTCATTCAGTCATTTAATTCATTCAGTCATTTCATTAATTAATTCATTCATTCAGCCAGTCAGTCAGTCATTTCATTTATTCATTCAGTCAGTCAGTCAGTCAGTCATTCATTCATTCATTCAGTCAGTCAGTCAGTCAATCAGTCAGTCAGTCATTTCATTCATTCAGTCATTCAGTCATTTCATTAATTAATTAATTAATTCATTCAGTCAGTCAGTCAGTCATTTCATTTATTTGTTCATTCATTCAGTCATTTCATTCATTCAGTCAGTCAGTCAGTCAGTCAGTCAGTCAGTCAGTCAGTCAGTCAATCAGTTATTTCATTCAGTCAGTCAGTCATTTCATTAATTCAGTCAGTCATTACATTCATTCATTCATTCATTCAGTCAGTCAGTCAGTCAGTCAGTCAGTCACTTCATTTCATTTCATTTCATTCAGTTATTTCATTTTATTACATTTCATTCATTCAGTCATTTCATTAAATTAATTAATTAATTAATTCATTCATTCGTTCGTTCATTCATTCATTCATTTCTTTCATTTATTCATTCATTCATTGTCATTTCATTCATTCATTAATTTTTTTGTAGCAAATATAAATATTTTGTTAAATACTGCTGATTATTGTCAAGTTTCCCATTTCAAAAACTTCCTGTGTAAAATTTCTGGCATTAATTACATTTTCTGGCTTTGTTAAAAAGCCCCATCATGGTTTTTGTTAATATTTCACATTATATAAACATACATAATATATATACATTATGTGAAATATTAACAAAAACCATGATGGGATATATATAGTTTGTCATTTTGTTGTTTTTTTTATTTTATTTAATTTTTTAATTATGTCTATATTATTTCTATTTTTTTTTTATTTGTTAGTTGTAGTTATTAGTTTTGTTTATTAGTTTTATTTTGTATAGTTGTAGTCATTTTAGTTCTTAAACTAAATTAAAATGACAAATGTCGCTTGGCAACTAGCTGAAATAAAAGGTTTAATTTTGTATATTTTATTTTATTTCAGTTAACATTTATTTCAAGTAAACAATTATGATATTTTTATGGTTTTAGTTTTAATTTAATAAACAAAAATAAACCTGTTTGCTAGTATCTTGTGGTGTAGCTAAATAGTTCTCAATAGAATTGCTTGATCGTAGCTGTGAATTAACGCTAAATAAAAATATTTAGCATAAAAAATTAAATATAAAATAAAACTAATAAAAATTACAAAAGCACATAAAATTATTCAAATGAAAATGGCAACTAGTTAAAATAAAGTAAGGTTATTTTGTTTTTGTTTTCCTGTATTTTATTGCAATTTGTTTTAATGGTTTAGTTTCAGTAAATCCATAATCATGTTTATTAGTGCCTTAGTTTAGCTAACTACTTTTTAAAAGTATCACTTGATTTGCATCTTGACTGCTTTTGGTTATGTATAGTTTCTAGCATGACAGTAGTTTTAAGCAGCTTTTCGTACCCAATTTCAGCATCGTGTCAGACACATGTTCCTGACTTAAAGTCTGCCCCCCAAAAAAGACTACATTAATGAATCAATTAAACACTGAATCCGCGAGCAAGTGACATTTATCTCGTCCTCAGCACATTTTATAGCTCAGTACAGGAACTCAGCCAAGGATTCTGGGTAAAGAGCCGTATGCCAGGCGTAATAAAGCTATGGATGAAGGAGGAAAGAGACAGAAATTAACATTTTGCTGGATATTTACAACAGGACGTTTGTCTCGCCTGCCGTTAGGTTTTAAAATGCCGACATTTCCAGTTTGAGATGATCACTAGATTATTCTAAACACAAATGTACCATATCATCCATTTCTGTATTTTGTCTCTTAACAGCTATCTATAGCAGCAGATATTTATGATTTTTTTTTTAAATCAGGCAAATATCCATCAGCTTTCGTCCTGAAGGTCCTCTTCCATATTTTTCCTGCTGTGATTTGCTCTGCGGAGTTTTATTATTAGTTATTATTGCACATTTACATAATTGTGCCTAAATATTTTGTCACACAAATTTTAAACAAATTGTTTGGGATTTTTAGTTAAATATAAGGTTCAACTGGAGTGGCAACATCCGAAAAATAAATATAATACATATCATGTGCAAAATAGAGTTATGTGGAGACCAGAAGGTCTTGGAGAGATAAAATGGTGATGAAAGTTTGAAACCCTGTTGTCTCAAACAAAAATAAATAACCAAACAAATAAATAAAAAAAACAAAAAAAAAAAAATAAAAAATTAAAAAAAAAAATAAAAAAAAAAAAAAAAAAAAAAAAAAAAATCAACACAAAGAAATAGGAAAATAAAAGCAATCAAATTAAATTAAATTATTAATATTATCAATATTAAATATAAAAATATATACAAATTAAATATTTAAAAAATATATTTTATTTGTTTACTTGCATGTTGTGTGACCATAAATCAGATAAACCATGAGAATGTGAATGTTTATTTTTTAATAAATAAAATATAATATAATAATAATAATTAATTAAAAATTTTATTAAAAACTAAAAATCCTTAAAATTATAAATTTACATAAAATGATGTCCATCTAATGGAGCTGAAAAGCAGCTTGGATTGCATCCAAACCTCATTCATCCCAACTAATACCTTGATGCATAAACTTTTGCTTTATTTTCTTATTTCATTATTCAAGAGTCAGAAGAAAGCAAAATGCTGAAGCGCTCCCAGCATCTTCAACTTGATTTTCCCTTTCAAAAGTGTCAACAAGCTCCCAGCTGCTTCAGGAAGGGAACGTTTTACCAGCTCAGCGGATGCAGAAAATCAAGAACACTAACTGGAAATTGTCCCCGAGACGCTGGGGTTAGTGATGGTTACTGCGTGAAAAGAAACACAGCGGCCTATAAAGATGCTCACATCTGCACTCTATATTATGCTGCCGTCTAGAAAGGGTTACTTAACACTCAAAAAATATATCTATTTATTTATGCATGCCTAAATTTCAGATTTCTGTATTTGAATTGCATATAACATTTTCGTCCACTTGGATCAAACTGTTTTAACATAAACAAACCAGGGTTATTGTAGTTAATAAAAACTAAAACTAAAATTAAAACCGTAAAAAAAAAAAAAAAAAAAAAAAAAAAAACTTACTTACTTGAAATAAAATAAATGTTAACTGAAATTAAATAAAATAAAATATCAAAAAATCATTATAGCTAGTGCTAGTTTCAACATTTTAATTTAGTTAAATTTAACTAAAACTACAGCTGAAATAAACATCTATGAAACTATTTAGACATACAGTATATAAATATAAAAAACTATACTAAAGATGACAATGAAAATAAAAAATGAAAAATACAGTAACTCTAATAATATCTCAATGATACTAAAAATAACACTGAAACAAACTAATAAACTTAATGTGTATACCTTATACCTAAATAACATAAATTAAACAGGTAATACTTATATAATAGTACTAATAAAATAAATGTTTTAAATAAAAATTATCATAAAATTTTTTAATATGGCTTGTTCAGCATCTAGCGATATTTTAATTGTGTTCATACTTTTTAACTAAATAAATTAAATTGTTTTCACAGTTTATGCAGATTCTAAGCAATCTGATCAAAGCATTTTGAAAATATTCTTATTTAAATAATAAAACAGATGAAAATAGTTAAAAATAAACCATGCCATGATTTTTTTTTTTTTTTTAGTGCAGTTTCATTTATGCATGACTTATAAATATGCATCATATTAAATTTATGTTAGTTAATTATGTAAAAACTGTGTGCAGTGCAAATGCATGGGAATTTTTTATGCAATTCAACTATATAAATCAATAAAATTTAGGTCAAATATTTTTTGGGGTGTGTCTCCATATCTATGTTTCAAACCTGATTACTCTAAAGCGGGCTTGAGTTTTCCCGTGGCTGGCGGAGGCCTGAGTTTTCTATCACAGACATGTTGAAGATGTGGCAGTGCCTGAAGTCTGAGCACACGGATAAAAGCAGCGCTGGATGGAGAAGTCAATAGTGCGGCTGTTATTGTGTGTCAGCGCTGAGAGAGAAGCTTCAATGCGACCGTGACCTATATTTACTGCTCAAGTGCGTTTTGCTCTTGTTACGCTGAGAGAGATTCTGGATGGAGAGACACGGATGAGAGAAAGAGAGAGAGAGAGAGCCGTGAGCAGAGCCATCTGGCTTCACCTCAATGACACACACACGAAACGCACGTTATATCAACCTATTTAAGGCAAGACACCACAGGTGAAAAGGGTACAACATTTAAAGGAATAGCTCACCCAAAGATGAAAATTAGGTTCAAATTTACTCGAAACCACAGGCCATCCAAGATTAGGATGAGTTTGTTTCTTCGTCAGATTTGGAGAAGTGTTAATAGAACGTTTGTTTAAAGTTCTTTGGTTTTTAATAATGTTAGCACAAAAACATTCATTATCAAATATTCATTCAATTCATGGAACGTTTTTTCCTGAAACATTTTTTTAAATGTAACGACTTGTTTCAGAATGTTCAGAGAAAATTCAAATGTAACGTTTCCATAATGTTTGCAAAACGATTCAATGGAACATTCCCTTAACATCTGCCTAAACAATAAAAAATGTTTCCAAAACATTAAAAAAAACTAGAAATGTTCTTGTTTTTGTCAGCTGGTTTTTATCACTCCATAAATCACACATACTGTCAACAAACGGAAAAAAATATGATGTTTTTAGGAATAAAATGCTATAAAAATCAATATGAATGAAATATGAACAAACCCCTCTGTAAAACCCTTCCGAATATAGATGGGGGAGATTTAAAGATATGGATTGGAATTAAAATCTGCAGATGCAAATAGATAAAGTGCAATAAAATAAACACTTACATGTATATTTTAGTTGTTTTCTTTCCACTAGTTTGAAACACAACATTATAAAAAGCCCAAAATCCAAAAATTGACCAGTGCATGGAAGAAACATTGTTTTGCCTGTAATGTCTTGCCTTAAAAAATCAATCGCAAATCTAAACCCACATGCAACTATAAATTCTGGGATGAAACAAGGATGCAGAATATCTGACTAGAAAGTTGCACAGAAGATAAATGGTGTGCACAATAACGAGATCTGTAATTGGCTCATTCTTTCACTCGGTGGAACAGTTTACTCAGTTTGCACAAACCCGATTGAGTTGTTTGTCTGTTTGATGTGCGGCTTGTTTGGGGAGATTGGCTTTAATGCATTCATTAATTCACTTCATAAAGCACCCAGGAAAACAAAGATGTTTTAATAAGACACACTTGAGTTATTGAGGAACTGCAGGAGACGAGCCTCTAGAATAATTCATCCAAAACTGATCAATCTGTCATGATTTACTCACCCTCATGAAACCTGAACTTTACATTCTTCTGTTGAACACAAAATCATACAGGCTAGTGTTATTGTATTATTTTAACAGCCTGGTTACCATCTAAATTCATTCATTTGTGAGTTTGAACCCATGACATTATGTTGCAAGCACAATACTGTACCATTCATGCTGCTTTTGACTTAATTAAAGTTTGGTTAAAGTTCTGTTTAGCTCATGTACTTAAAAATATTAAATGAGGTTGTTAAATAATTGCATTCAAACAGGGTTTCTGAAGGTCTTAAAAAGTCTTAATTCCCGCTTTCACAAGGTAAGTCCTTAAAATATCTTAAATCAGAGCAGAAAGTCTTAAATTCATAAAATCGTGCCATTAAATGTTGCATGCAACATCTTCCTGTTTTTTTGTTTTGTTTGTTTTCCAATACAAATATGCAAACCTGGAGATGCAAATTGAACGAATGAAAACTTGTTTTCCATTTGAATTAAATAGATTTTTCTGAGCCTATTGGTATCTGTTCTTGTTTTAATTTCTCAGAAAACAAGACTTCTTATTAAAAAGTAAAGGAGATCTGTTCTTTAAAGCATTATTCATACAAGACATTTAAATTTCGAGATCATGATGATGTATTGTTACATTCAATTTGTTACTTCAGCTGTCTTTATTTGATCTTAAAAACCTCTTAAATTTTCTGCATTTTTAAAATATGCAGAAACCTTATGACACTAAATTATCTTTAGTAAAGCTGCTTTAGTTGAAATTGCATTTGAAACTGAAGAATTTAGCAATGCTGTATTTCTGTTTATTACTTAAAATCTGCATCAAAGCAGAATGCATGGTATAAAGCACTATATAAACAAACATTGGGTGAAATATGACTTTGAAAAAGAGCAGCTTTGACATTCCGCTAAATATCTCCTTTTGTGCTCCACAGAAGAAAGAAGGAATGGCATGAAGGTAAATATATAAAAATTTCTGCATGAACTATTCCTAGTCTGGTAAGTAAACGAAGAAGATAGAGTTAAAGCTTTTACTTCAGTTTGGTTGCCTTTTGAAATGATTTGAATAGATTTACAGAGGAGGACCGGGCCGCGCGCATACACACAGCATGCTTTTAGTGGCAGCTGAAGTGAAATCCAATTACAATGTTAACACAGCGAGACACAGAGGCAGACAGTGAAGCGGCGCTCGTCCACCTCCCTCAGAGACTCATTCTGTGCCGCCGTTACATACACAAAATCTGAGACGTGCACTCATGCACACACATTCTCCCTACAGAGCGCCACAATCCCTGACACTTTTACAGCACGTTATGACCCCCTCAAAACATGCATTTATGTGCATGCTGCTGAAAAACGTTTTAAAGTCAGCATGAAAAAATATTTTGTGTCTGTGGTGTGAAGCATTTCTGTCTGAAACAGGATAAAAATGAATGAGAGTCTGCAGTCAACTGTGACTGAAGGTCAAGCTGCCAGTTCCTTCTTTATCAAATTTTCCTTATTTTCTATTTTTCTCTATCTTTTATTTAATTAAATTGCTGTTAACTATTGGCGATACTTTAAAAAAAATCTGCATAACAGAAGCTTAAAACCATGGCTAAAAACAGTTAACATTAAAGGGATATTTCACCCAAAAATTTTAATTCTGTTATCATTTACTCACGCTTATGTCGTTCCAAACCTGTATCACTTTCTTTCTTATGTGGAACATTAAAAAAAAAAAATGATATTGAAGAATGGTTTCATTTCCCATTATCTTCCATTATATGGACAGAAATTTCAATGTACAATCATACCAGAAACATGCATAAGTAATTCCTTTGACCCTGTAATGAGCCTTTTTGACACCATATTTAATTTGACGCCAATGAAAAAATGCAAAACATTAAAAACACAGCATCAAAACTGTACTACACCAAAAAATAAAAAACATGGGTTGTGAAAATGAGGGTGACCTTGAACCCAAAACAGCAGGACACACTGAACACACTGTCTCTGTCCCTCATTTTCCAGAATATTGTAGATTATAGATTTAGGGATCGGCTCTTTTGATTGTCCTACTGTATCAAACACATTGCAACATGCTAAAAACAACCAGAATGTCATAGCAACGGCCTAGCAACACATTAAAGCTGCTTTGAAACGATATGCACCGTAAGAAGCGCCTCGCAGATCAATCTGAATCCAGTTGAATGGAATTGTCCACCATCCCTTACCCACGCTGCGTTTTTGCTCCAGTGCGGCACTTGCGCGTCGCTCCCCGCGGGGAGAGCTGAAAAACCAAACAGCAGCGTGAGCAGATAGACGGAGACAGAGACGGGGACAGCACAGAGAGACTCGAGACAGCGCCAGTGTGTGTTCTGTCTCTCTCTCTCTCTCTCACACACACACATGCACGCGAGCGAACGAGAGCGCGCGCGCCGACACTCTCTGAAAGAGCATCTCTGATCGTGCGCGCGAGGAGGAGGAAGAGGAGGAGAGTGTGTGTTGGCGTTTCTGATGCCAGAGAGGTAAACACATACAGACACACACACGCAGGCTTGAGGACGCGTATGGACGCGCTCGTGTGACTTATGGACAGACGCGAGGAGGTGACGGCGACCAGGAGACGAGGAGAGACGCGCACGCTCACGGACAGACAGATGAGGACGCATCCGTCACACTCCAGACCTGGGTGAGTGAACTTCACACACACACACACACACACACACACACACACACACACACACACACACACACACACACGGGAACAGGTCAACCCTGGAGCCGCGCGCAACCTGTGGAGCGCGTGGGTTGCAAACACTGCGCTTATGCAACGTTAGTTTTGCGGGAGCGCGTCGCTTTCACCCTGGAAGCATTGAAAGTTTAGTTTGGATGAAGTGAGACACTGTATCTGCGAGGCATTTTGAAGGGTTGAGCTCCAGGGACTCGTGTTCCTGTATTTATAGTCTTTCTGTATCAATATCTGTCTCTCTTTTAGTTCTGTCTGCAGTTCCACCATCATCATTGTACTTTTGGATAGAATTGCAGTCTTGTTAAAAAAGAGTGTGCTAGTAAATGAAA